>NW_010323104.1:0-26148 GCF_000700745.2 Antrostomus carolinensis | reverse complement strand
CAGGGAAGTGGTGGAGTCACCATCCCTGGAGGTATTTAAAAGATTTGTGGATGTGGTGCTTAGGGACATGGTTTAGTGGTGGACTTCTGAGTGTGAGGTTAACAATTGGACTTGATGATCTTAAAGGTCTTTTCCAGTCTAGGCAATTCTGTTATTCTGTGATCTCACACTTACAGAAATACAGGAACATGCCGAACTTCTTGCTTACAACAGCTATTTGGCCTTAATTTTGGAAATGGACAGAGCAGTCTTAGGTTAGCAAAGATGTTAACCTAAATGCTCACCCTCCCATTATGGTTCAAAGGCCTCATTTCCAATTTGTCTCACCTTATTTTAGCGACCAAGTCACTGAAAATCATGACTTTTCCCAAGTCTTCTTTATCTTCCAGCCTTATTGCTGCTAGTATACACTGCCAGAGCTTCAGTCTGCAGTATGATAAAAGAGCAGCACTGCCTGAAGAATGCTTTTTATTCTTCTGAATGGATACAATGATTAAGAGAAAGGAGAAAAGGAGGCTGAAAGGTTATCTTATTGCTCTCTACAACTACCTGAAAGGAGGTCATTGCAAGGTGGATGTGTCTCTTCTCCTGAGTAACAAGTGATAGGTCAAGAGGAAATGGCCTCAAGTTGAGCCAAGGGAGGTTTAGATTGGATATTAGGAAAAAAATTCTTTACTGAAAGGGTTGTCAAGCATTGGCTGCCCAGGGAAATGGCTGAGTTACCATCCCTGGAGGTAACTCAGGGATGAGGGATGAGTTACTTAAAAAATGAATAGATGTGGTGCTGAGGTACATGGTTTAGTGGGCACGGTGGTGTTGGTTTGACAGTGGGACTTGATGATCTTAGAGGTCTTTTCCAGCCTTAATGATTCTATGATTCTATGAGTAAGTGTAATATATCTATGGGTTATCTAATATATCTATATCTTTCTGCAACGTCCTGTAATCCTCATCATGCTTCTTTGTGACGCTCTATTGGGGACTGGACTGTAATATAATGACAGATTAAAAGTGAATGAAGTCACCTGTTTGGCAAATGAGAAGTAACTGGGCACATGACCCACTGAGCATGCCATGGCAAGCAGCATGTAGATTCTGTAATACTCAAATGTTGAGTACCCTCAGCTCCACCTTCTGAGCAATGTTCTCATCCTAACTGAATTATAGACACACTCTGAAAATAATTCCACACCCTTCAGAATTTGCTGGTGTATGGTATATATAAACTGCCATATACACATATATGTGTATATATACATGCATGCAGATGCAAATATCTACTGCCATGGATCAGTTTAAGGCCACAAGTCTCTCAAGACTCAGTTTTCCAGCTTAAACACAGGAACTTAGAAAATTCAACTAAGTGAAGTTGTTTCAAGAAACAGAAAGCAAAGCCCAGAGGCTTCCCATTATGTGTGGAAAAAAAAAGGTAAGATTATTTTTTTAAAACCTTTCTGGACTTTACCTCAGGAATAGAAACCAAGGTGCTGTAGTTGTTCTAGAAGGACTGTCATAAGCATAGTTGAGACCAGGTACCCACTAATTGCCATTTCAATTTTTCTGCATTTTTGTTGTGTTACTGAGGATAGAGGCATGAAAAATAAGACAGCAGAATGCTTAAGACAGGAGGACAGACGCATCCCCTGCTTGTGTTAAGAAAGCCTTAAAACAGTAGAGCAGAACAAACATCTACAATGTGCTGTAGTAGTGGCAGCAGAGGAACAAATGACTGTCAGCATTAGCAGTGCTGCTTCCTGCAGGCACCGAGCCCGGCTGCTCGGTACCTCTTCTTGCCTCTTTTGGGCTGTCGGCAAATCCACTGGTATTTGCAAGTGCTTCTGGATGCCGCTGTGGTTGTAAACACCTAAAGATAGATGAATATTTGTGGTAACTCAACAGGACAATGCATAAAATAGAAATGATTACCATGCACCCCTCAGGTTCACGCTAAATAAGAGCATACAGCTAATATCTTTCTATAGCTAATAATAGCCTCCTATTAAAGCCTTGTACCAGCAAGCCAGTTGATCATGAGTAGTGGACCAGATTCTACTGATCGGTTTTGGTGGCGTTTTGTATTTCAGAGATTCTCCTACTACTAATTGAATGTATGAGGGCAGACCCACCTCTGTCTCAGCATTCATTGCATTTCAGAGTGCAGGAGTGGACTTAGCCATCTTTCTGCTGCTTGCAACTGCTGCTGTGTCCACTGTTGAGAATATCTAACCATGCTCGTTTCTCTGATTCGGGAATAATTCCCAGGAATTCCTGATCTTAGACATTATCCTGATCACTAGAAAATAGTTGCGTAAACCATAGGCAAAATATACCAACACTTTTCCTGACTGTTGCCCTGGGGACATTAGTCCTTTCTTTAGTTTGCAGTAGTGGAACATAGAGAACTGAAGATCCAGCACTACCTTTGCTGTTCATTCGCACAAAAAATACTTCATAGCTGTATAAGATAGAATTTCTTTGGTTTCATTGCTCTTTTTGGTCTACTTTCTTAAGGTAATGACTTTTGTTTAATAACATACTGGATGTGTGGATGTTTCAAACAGCTTGTTGCAAACTTTTGATTTTTTCCAACTGATTCATACCACATTAAAAAAAAAAAAAAAGCCAGAGATCTCAGAGATATTAAGTCCTGCATGTTTTGTAAAAACAGCTGGCTGGGAAGACAGATTGAGCTAATGTTCCTGTAGAAGGGAAAAAGTGAGAAGGCAAGCTGACTGGCATGAGCGATTACTAGACATCAGAAAATCCAGCTGGGAGAAAGCTATTATAAATTCTTTAAACACCAATATATTTAATTCATAAAGTGTCTGCTTTACTAGAGGAGGAATTATGGCTGAAAAACATAACTTCTAATGTCAAATAGCTGGCAAAATTTTATTAAAGCCTTTACCAAGCTTTTTTAGGAAAGTGAATATGTATTTTAAATTTTCTAATAAAAGGAGAACCTATGCTGCAGTTTTCAGATTAATTCAGTTGGAAAGCCAGGCAACCACAAGACCCACATCAATTGGAAAACAGATTTCATTAGTTTCAATGCTTACCAAACTAGTTTTTCTTATAAATTGAGTTGAAATAATTCCCACAACTAGAAAAAATAATTTTAAAAAGTATTTCATGTTCTGCAACATTTGTAATTACAGATGTTTTTTATTTCAGTCAGCTGTCCCATCTTGATGGCTTCATACAGAAGATGTAAAGGTTTACAGGGCTTCTAAGAAAGACAGATTTCTAAAGGATGCTGAAAGCTTTTTGTTCCTCTTTCCTTTTCTACTGTTGTAAAGAGGTGTATATCCTCAGGTCATTATATCAGGTAGGAAATAGGGACAAAATAGGGTTTTGATATAAAAGGTTTCTCCTTTCTGGTACCATTGACCAGAACTGAGGAAGGTACCTGATTTCCTTCCTTCTGAAAAGACTTGTGATTTTCATTCCATTTTTAAATACAGAAACTTAAAGTAGCAAACCCTGCAGCAAACAGAGTAAGGAACAGATGAACCATCAGAAGAAAATTATAGTCTGTCCTCCTTAAAGTTATGGTTCCCTCAACTCTCTCTCCTTTGCAGATACTGAGTGTGACAGATGATCCTTACAGGGTCAATTTAAATGCTGGCAAATTCAGACTATTATGCTTTCATGGAGGCTCTAATATGAAGACTTTTTGAGAGAGCTGCATGCACAATGAAGTGTCTCATTTACTAAAATTAAATCAGAAAGTGATTAGAAATGTGTGCACCTTCAAACGTGGTATTACTGGTGAGTGTAATAAGCCTGGGCTATGTTAGGCTTTATGTATTTGATAGATAAATAGCTTGTCAAAACAGCAATGGCATATATTGATCATAATAGGCATAATCATATTAATAATGCCTGTACTTCACAGGAAGCAGCCAGATGTCTTATCACTGTCACAGATACAAAGAAAATTGAGATCATACAAGATGGCCAAAACATATGTTCCTTGCAGGTTTTTGCATTTTATTACTTGCATTTCCTATGTAGCTCTGCATTTGCTGACAGATCTCCACATGCAAAACACTGTTGAGCTCTGTATATGACTTCAAGATTTTTTTTCTTGCTCTCTTATTGCTAAAATGAGCACACGTAGCAATGAGTCAAAAAACACAAACAAACAAACAAACCAACAAAACAGAGTACATGTCCTGTAATCACTGAAAGGATTGTTCAATATGGTAAGCAGAGTTGAATTAATACAAATACAAATATACATATATCACATGGAAAGACCAAGGAGGGAGGTGTGTGTAAATAGTAGTTGGTTTTAGTGTTCTCTAATGTAATTGCCAAAGATATTAAAGTTTAAACCCAGGTCACTGAACGCAATAAGGTTTGCACTGCTGATACCAGTGAGTGAAAAACTCTTACAGAGGTTTCAACCTAAAAAACAGTCTCCAAAGTGATTGAATTCATAGTTCCTGTTGTTATTCAAATAAGCCCTAGTATTAATAATATAGCTATGTGAAGTTCTGCATGTTCCTAAAAGACAGTTTAATCAGCCTGAGAAATGTATTAACTGTAAAAAAAAAAAAAAAAAGAAAAAGTTCTCTCATCTGAAACACCTCTCCTTGTGTAGGAGTATTTTACTAGTGACATTGAAGTAACTTAACTCTTGTTGCACCTTATAACACCCACAGTCAGTGTAGTACCTTAAAAAGTTTTGCACACAATCGTATGCTTCTAATAGTGTTAAAAGATCAACTGAACCTCTCTTAGGCTCATTTTCTACTCGTAAGGTAATCTTTTGGAAAGTTCAGAAAGATTGTCACACCAGTTTTGGGGAAAAAAATTAAATCAAAAGATGCCTATATTTATGCACCCACATTTAACCTGTATGCTCACATTTAACCACTGTTTCAGTAAAACTGTATGACTGTGTAATTAGTTGTCCGAACACATTTAGTGCCGGCGTCATCTCTTTTGTGGATTATACTGTCATTTAAGAATTGAAATACAAGTCAGTGGTGAAAAGGATTAGCCTGTCAGCTTCAAAGTTCTTAGAGGCAGTGTTTGTTTATGCATAAATGGTAGATGTAAATGACTTGTGAAGAGTTAATGCATGATTAGTAATTGTTATCAACATGCTACAGGCATGAACTGCATGCCTCATGAATAGCTAACTGTATTGCAGCTATATCTATACAAATCAATAAAGAATATAGCTGTGCATTGAAAAGAATCAGGAAGACAGCTATTATTGAAATGTCATTCAACAGCAGGTTTTATACTTTCTGCAACATAAGCACTTTCTAAAGGCACTTATTGCATGCATACTGCTACACAGGATTAAGTACCTGTCTTTATTTCCTCTACTTACATAATAGAAACAAGAGATACATGCCTTGTTGGGCAAGTTAGGGCAATTCCAGCTAATAAGAGTTTTAAGTACTATTTCGGATTCCTCCTGGCTGACTGCATTGGAAAGACACTTAGATGTTCCTGAGGACAGAAGTGAGGACAGGCTGCAATGTCACATTCAAATTTCCTTTTTGCCCACCATAGTGCATGCATTCTGCCTAAATCACACTGCTGATGTGCTTTACTGTAGTAGCTGCTCTTCACTTAAATTCTTCTTGATCTGCACTCAGTCTGAACAGCTGTCTGCTACCTGCTAGACATATGGTGTCAAAGACCCTCAGGGCACATTTCTTACAACCCACAAGATGCTCAGTCAAAGTCTTTGTAACACTTCTAGCAGACTGTCATGGTGTTATAAGGAATTGTTCCTGTCCCAGGCTCCAAGTCCACACTGGATATGAGTCCCAAAATTCACTGTGTCTGCTACCTAAAGAAAATGGATCCTTTTTGCTTTTCAGAACTTTCTGTTCCAGCAGAATCTCATTATAAGGGCTTAGTTTGGTTCTTAGCCTAAAAAGTGGATGTTCTTTACTTTTGTGCTATAAGTCATAACTTTAAGATCTGTTTCCTCATCCAGATTTAGTGATTCAGAAAAGGGACACCATCATAATAAATGCAGTTTCTAGGAGAATGTCTGGGTTTTCACACAACACTAGGTTAAATGATCTGCCTTAGAATATCCTAAAGGCCACTATTAAATTTACCCTGAAATTAAAGTTCTGCTACTTTTCTTTCAGAAAACCCAAAGAACTGGTGATGCCTGACTGCTGATTCTTTGGGTAAGGAGTGAAAGGAAGACTTTAAAATGTAGAAGAACCATTATCTATACATCAGGGGAAGACCTGGAGAATGAAAGCACTCAGCAAGAAGAACAGGTGCCTGAGGCACAAATTCAGGTATGTGACACACTATTTAAAGAAATAGTTTTCAAGAATAGGGAATGTTGGAGAAAATTAGAGGTTGGAACAATCATTGTTTTATGAACCCTCTTGACTGAACATACTTCTGAGAGGTTTGAATGCAACTAGGCATGCAAGAAAGGCCGTGTCCTTCTAGTTTGAAAAACACACTTCAGAGTAATCATAATTATATACTTGGTGCCTAGTTATTATACTACATGGCTTCTCAGACATTATAATAGCAATTAATAATCTCCAAAATAGAAACTACCGAAAATAAGTTACCCAGAAATCCCTGTAGAAATCTCATTCATCATACAATGTCAGCTTGTTATGGAAACAAGTAGTTTACACATTATGCCCAAAATGTATGGTGTAAATCACGTACCTTACGTCAACATTATAAATAAAGCTAGCACTGAAAGTTCATGAAGCTGTGGTGAAAGCTCTTGTGCTGCTAATTCTTTTTTTTTATGTCTAGCTGTAAACAGAGATGCCAGAGGTTTTAGTATTTGTGGTTATTCATTATTAAAGAATGTACTGACCTTTTACTGCATCCTTAGCATAATTTTCTCTCCTCTAAGACACTGAAGTTCCTGTCTTGAACTAGGAAAGACTCATACATGCTAATGGATATGACATCAGTGCTGGTAGAGAGAACTGTTTTTATTCTGGAAACAACTTGGTTGTTGAAAAAATACATTCTCCTTTTCAGGTTATATTCAATTATTGTTATATTTTTGCCTTTACATAGGTGTATTATATATAATATAATATCAACTATAATATCAGCTTAGCCAGTCAGCAGAGCCATTGCCTTTAGTCATCTATTCAGGTCCTTAAGTGTAATTTGAAATGCTTTGTTTAGTTAGGGATCTGTATTATCTGTTAATGCTTATCTTGAACATAGTAGTTAAAATCATAGCTCCTGCACTCACTCTGAATGAAGAACTCAATGGAAATACTCCATTTTGAACATCTAAAGGACTAGGACTAGGGTTTGCCTGCCCAGACAGATATATTGTGTCAAAGTACCATTCTGTTATTCTGTATGCAATATAATTGCAGCACTGTTTGTATGAAGACCACACAGTCATTAAATATTTGATGAAGATTGTCAAATGACTGCATAAAAGCAGCCATCCTATTTCAGACCACTGGACCCCATAGCACAATATTCTGTCTGCACAGTGGCCACAGGTGGGTGCCTAGGGAAGGGTATGAATGGGACCAGCAGATGTTATACTTCACTCTAATACCTTTCCAAACTCCAACCATTTTCAACTCAGGGTATTTCTTAATAGTGTTATGAAAGTACATAGACCTTAGTATATTAGAACAAGGCACATATCAAGGACATTGCTGCCTTGCTTCTCCAAGATTAGAAAAATAAGAATATAGGGCAGGCTAGGTGCACAGAAGAACTGTCAGATTGCAGAGAAATAGCCTGAGACTAGCTGTCACAGCTGTCAAGTCTAGCATGATGGCTTAGCTCCAAGGACCAAATTTCTGCTGCTGTAGGGCAGAAGAACTGGGTAAATAAGAACCAGAAACTCCAGGCTCTTTATAGCATTGTTTTCCTTTGGCTAGCACTAGATATGCATAGATATTTGCCCCATTGTGCACAGGAACAGAGTTTTTCCTGATTTTCCCCATTTTCCCTGTTTCATAAAATCAAAAATCACTCAGGCTCATAAGTAGAAGCTATTTTCCTATCTTTATCCAATTCCTTACCCGCTTAACTCCTGATCTGCCCATTAACACTTTGTGAAGAAAAGTCTTCAGTTAGCATGCCAAACATCCAGGCTTCTAGTGAAGGAGATCTGTCTGAAGACAGACTGGACAGTGACTATTTCTGGTTTACAGTCCAACATCTAGGAGAATGTGACTGTAAAGCTGCCCTGAGTACCTCTCAGAGACCATCCTCCAGAAGCTGTTTTCTGTCTCATTAGAGTCCCTCGCTGCTGGGAGTCCAGCTGACCAGCACAAGGCCACAGAGAATGCTGAGACTGCACTTAGAAAGGACCTGGCCAATCTCTTTGTGGCCCGCATGTGAACTAGAAGCTGGGACCAAGCCATGGTATCGTGTACTGACATAATGAACTGGATAAAGATGTCAGCAAACTGTACAGTGACATTAGGGATAGACACCATAGTCTGTAGATATCTGCTGGCAGCAGTGATGGAAGAAGTGTATCTCTAATGGGCTTTACACCATTCATAAGTCCCATCAACTTTCCCTAAAGTCCAGGGAGGCTTCTTTTCTGGTGGCTCATCTGGTCTAGCTCCTTACAGTCAGTGAGAATCTGGAGACTCTGAATTACTAGCATCATTCACTGGCCACTTAATGGTCTAGATGCTGAGGGTGATGTTTCCTGCTGGAAAAGTGATAGCCTAAATAAAATGCACCAGAGACTACTGGTCTCAAAATCACACAAGGAATACGTACTATCAGTGTTGCAGTTACAGTCCTCAGTTTATATGTCAGCTGTGAAACTCAGGAAGACAGATCACAGGAGACATTTTGCTGCTGTTCAACCTCCTCATGAATGTTTTGCCATAGTTCTTCTCTGCAACAGCACATCACGGTATGTGACAGCTCTGTCCAGAGCTGTTTCCAGCCTTTGCAGCCATTTCTACCTCTCCACTTCTCAGGCACACATCCCAAGCTAGATCCTGTTCTGTCTGATCCCAGATTGCCTGGACCTTGCCTACTACACAAACTGTCCTTTAGTCTCTGCTTCAGTCACTATGGTCTCACTGTGTTCCTCACTCAGTTGCTATTATGGAGTGAGTTTCCCAGTCCAGCCTCTCAACACCCACTCTAATCTAATCTTAACGGCTACTGTCAGCCAGTCCAATCCCATTCTCCAATTCTTGCATGAGGGCCTGGACAGTAATGCAGAGCATGTAGGAGATACAGCGACTCGCTCACCCATTGCCAGCGTGGGGGACTTGGTTCCAAACTGCCTGTGTGGGCTCATCAGTGAAGCCTTCATTGGAATTGAGTACCTCTAGATAAAACAGTTTTATACAACTGCCAAAAAGGAGATAAGTAACACCACTTGGGTTAGATGTTTAGACTGGCACTTACAAGCTAGAGACCTTCCCAATTGAGTGGTGACTGAAGTGCACTGGGCACCAGGAATGCTGCCTAAGGGAGAGGGAACAAATTGTGGTGTTATGTTGAGCTAAGAGCTGATGATAAGGAGGTTAAATTAGCACTAATAAGGTTCAAACTAGACCACATGTCCTTGTTTGCTTATACTGAGATAGATAAAAAAGTCCAGCCTTACTAAAGTCAAATTATTTCACACCTACTTTATTCACTTATAGAGTAGGCTAGCTGTACTGTCAAAGAATGGTTGACTTGGTGTGTTTTGACAAGCCCATATTGTATGCTTCTTAGCACTTCATCTTTTAGGTGTATACAATTTGATGAAACAAATATGTTATGCCCTTTCCCTTTCTATAATTTCACATTCCTCCTTTCTTCTCTTTTCATGATAATTTAATAAAATTGAACCAACATTGAGTTCCAGCACTGTATTTAGGCCTCTTCTCTCCTTTTCTTTCTCTACTTTTATGGCTAACTTCCACAAATATTAATAATCAAGGACTTCTATGAATTTTCAGATCAGTAGGTAGGTGGATCACTCCAAAAACAGATCGACTTCCTTTTTTTACAATCTTCTTAAATCCACTTCGGGTACTAAACCTTTTGCATAAAATAGATATAAGACGATTGTAACAATGATTCACTCTGCTGTTTATTTTACTAAAGACATTAAAATTACCTGAACATTTCCCTTTAATAAGTACATTGGCTTGGAGCTTTACAGAGATACAGATCACAGCAAAACATAGAAATCTTGAGATGCTCATTGTGATTTACTAAGAATGAAAAAGCCACATATAACTGATTTTTCTCTATGCGGCGTTACCGTTATCTCTGAAATGCTGCAGTGAACTTTCCTAACTAACCAAACAAAAAAAGAAACCTGCTGACCTGTTCAAAAGCATGGACAGTCCTTGTTCAGTCACAGTTAATGAAAAAATTCCCTTTTTGTTCACAAGAACCAGGATTTTGAGCTCTAGTTATGGAATATCATTGATTGTGTAGATTAAAGGATTTTTTATTGTTGTTTTTCTTGTCTTTCAAAACCACTTTGTTGCCAGTCAGCTATTTACAATGCTAGTTAAGAGCAGCAGTTTTGTTCTTAAAATGGTGGAAAATAAACAAATGCAAACATAGAAGGGTAAAGAAGTGTAGACAAAACCTCTTATTAGATTAACCAGAAAATAGACCACATAGAAGATCTTTATTTTAAAAATGTATTTTGCTGTAAAACTAGCCACTGATGTTTGCTGATGATTCACTCCAAATATGAGCTGCATTTGAACTTTGGTTGACAGAACACCCAAACCTGGCCTACACCTTGGCCTGCTCTGGCCACAGGGCAATTGCATGGAAGGAGGTCCAGCCATCCATGGCAGCTCCAGCTCTTTCTGCCCAGTCATCTACCATTCAGATCTGCTGGGGTACATACAGTGCTGCTGGTCACAGATTTTTAGCAAGAGATGATTCCTAGCTCTGAAAACATTGTTTCCTTCCTCTGTCCCAGGTGAAAGCCATAGAAAGCTAAGCTGTTTGACTTTGCCTTGGGACAGAGTTGCAACACTCATATATTCTAGCAGTGAATTCTACTCAGAAGTGAAGTCAGGTTTTGTCATCTCCTGAATGAACTTGAACCCTGACTGGGATCTGATTTAGACAGTAAAGAAAAAAAGAAAAATAAAAAAACAGCAAAAAAGGAAACAAAGGAAAAAAGCAAAGGAAAAAAAAACATATGAAAAGAAAAGGAAAACAGAAAAGAAAAGAAAAGAAAAGAAAAGAAAAGAAAAGAAAAGAAAAGAAAAGAAAAGAAAAGAAAAAGGAAAAGGAAAAGGAAAAGGAAAAGGAAAAGGAAAAGGAAAAGGAAAAGGAAAAGGAAAAGGAAAAGGAAAAGGAAAAGGAAAAGGAAAAGGAAAAGGAAAAGGAAAAGGAAAAGGAAAAGGAAAAGGAAAAGGAAAAGGAAAAGGAAAAGGAAAAGGAAAAGGAAAAGGAAAAGGAAAAGGAAAAGGAAAAGGAAAAGGAAAAGGAAAAGGAAAAGGAAAAGGAAAAGGAAAAGGAAAAGGAAAAGGAAAAGGAAAAGGAAAAGGAAGAGGAAAAGGAAAAGGAAAAGGAAAAGGAAAAGGAAAAGGAAAAGGAAAAGGAAAAGGAAAAGGAAAAGGAAAAGGAAAAGGAAAAGGAAAAAAAAACATTCTTCCCAGAAAGGACACTGGAATATATATGGAGACCCTACACTTGCCCTTTTTCCCCTTGACTTGACAGCTGTGGCCATCCACATCAATGGGGAGAGGTTCAGGCCCGTCAAGCCTGTTTTTATTTTCTTTTCTGAGATGAGCTAGCAGTGAAGTTACTATTAGCATTTTCTCTACTAAAGTCTCCCCAGCAATTCCATGAGATTCACCTTTCTTTCACTGCCTCAGTGAGCACAAATTCTTTAAAAGCTATTAAACACGGTGTGTCTTAAGAACATTGTGTCACCAGAGAAAAAGGCTAAAATCTTACGTTTTCTGTAATATATCTACCATAGACTTGCTCTCTTTAAGGAACTGAGGTGTTTCCTTAAATCTGGCAAAGATTTAAAAAGAAACACAGATTTCCATTCATAGGCACGGACTAGGCAGAAATTTGGGGTTCACTGTTAGGCTGATGCAAATTGGATACATTATTTGGACATGTTGTTCCTTTCTGGTGGCTGAAGAGACAATCCTATTTTAAGGGGCACTAGGATTGCATTGACATTACTGAGTGGTGCAGAGCAAAAAGGAAGGAACAAGGGTTTCATATGTTGTAATTCTGTATGGTCCTAGGACTGTATATGTATGAGGTGTCTTTACCAAAAATTATGTTTGTGCAAATACCTGACTGTAGGCACACACTGCACATGCCTGAAGAGGTAAAGTTGCAAGTCAGGGGCACTCCAATGAGCGGTTTCAACCTTGCTTCCACCAGGAGGGAAACAACTTCCCAGCACAGCAGTCACATACCCTGGTACATCCTGCAAGACTCCAACTGTAAGTGCAAGGCAAATTGAACCCCTCTGGTACACTAAATCACAAATGAGCAGCCTTTCTTCCCCCAGAGCAAAACAGTCATTTTGAGTTAACTTCATATTAGCCACTTAGTGTCAGAAAGAGAAAAATACCAGTTCTTTGTTTCTCCCTAGACTGTGGGATAGAAGTAATCTATTAGAAGTCTAACACAGCTAATGGTTTTCTCTTTAAAGTTAGTGCAGCCACAGTGACCGATACACTGGGAGTATAATCCCAGTCTTTGTGATTACTTTTCTTGTTCTCTTGATGGATAATTAAGAGACATATTATGCACTTCCAGCAGTGTTGCTTAATAAGCGAAACATGACTAGCACTAGCTTCATTTTGAATTAATTTTCAGTAAGTTTTTTTGTTTGGAATTCATGTTAAAATTGTGAAAATATGTTCTTTTTGGTCTACAAGTAATTACAGCCTTTCCAGTTTACACAGGACTGTCACTACCCTGACACCAAACTCATATTTCTTAATGGGCTCAATCCAACATCCATGAAATTAATGAAGTGCATTTTCCATCAGTCTTAATGGGATCTGAACAAGGGCCTGTGTTTCTAAATAAAGCCAAATACTGGGCTGATTCTATATTCAGTTATAGCCATGTAAATTGGAAATCAGCCAGTTGGCAGTTTCTTTTTTCTTTCCTCCTCTTTTGTGTTTTGCAGCAGAAAATAATCCCACTTTATTAGGGTGGAAAGGACAGAAGAGCAAGATTACAAGGATGAAACTGCAATTCTCTTTTCAAATGATGTTACATTTGATCTGTATGCCTCAACTCAAAAGGAGCGTTATAAATTATCCTGAGTATCTTGAATAATTTGCAGTAGCCTTAGGATTGATAGGACTTAAATTCAGCTGCCCACATACTAAAAGAGACTTTCTTATAACTGACTCTTGGCTAAGTATAACAACACTCAAACTATACCTTTTACATGGCACCTATGTATGAGGCAGAGAGAATGTGAAGTAAAGCTATCACATCTGTTCCATTCACCCCTTACCCGCAGGGATTTCCCTTCATTTATTTGCTTTGGCAAAGTAGAGAGATTTTTGCACCATGTATCTAAAGATATTATAATACAATCCCTGATTTTGACATACAGGTGGATTATGGCAATGGCTTACACAGCAGACAGCTTTAAAAGCAAGAATGACAATGTGTTTAGTTTTCAAATAATGGCAGTTTTCTACACAATTCTTCACACATGAAAATGACAGAAAAACCCCTGTGGCTGAGAACTCAGGGAGCATTGCCAATAACCTCACTCCAGCTACTTCAAAAAAAGGAAAAGACATTCCAGTGCCTGGTAAAATCTCCTTTCTCCTCTTTTCTCTGCGAAAATTACTTCTCATCTTTAGCAAATGTTTAGTCCTCATGTTTTGTGTCTAGAAAGCTTGATAATAAGTTTCCCTTCTTTATAAATTTGATGAGATTAAATCATTAGCAGCAGACTGATAAACTATAGTTTCATTCCCTCTCCTTCCTTCTCAGAGTTCTTCTTTGAAAAATTATGATTGTCATAAAAATCTGATGTCTCACAGGAAAATAATGGCACTTATGCACTTTGTATGTTAAGTCTTTCCAATATATGAAGATACAGAGATCACTTTTGACTGTCTCTTGCATAACATGCGGCTTATACAATAAGGAAGGGTAAAGAGTTTAAAGAAATGACCACTTAGAGGAAAGAGGATATGAGACAAATCGTGTAAAATGGAAACTGGCGTGGGAGATAGCAAACAGAGGAGAGAAGAGCAGGCCTTTGAGATGGTCAGGCACTGATTAATCCTGTAATTCTTTCACTCAGCAAAGGAACACAAGCAAATACTTTCTACCATCTTTAAGGATGTATCTCTACCGAGAGATTCTCCCTGTATTGTTCTGCATTTATCTGTTAAAGTGTTCTCAAAACACAATGTGGTAAAGGTCTGTTTTCAAGCAGGGATAAATGAAATAAGACAAAAATAAGTCTTCCCTAACTCTTCCCTCACTGCCCTGTTCCCTGCTTCTGAGCTAACAGGCCACTCCTGTTTGTTTCCATGGGAGTTGTAAGCATTGGTAGAACAACCAGAAAGAGTATACATGGAGGACACGACCTTTTCTTCCTCACTTTTCATGGCCTCACCAGTCCTTTTGTGTGGACAACAGGAATAGATTTTGTTAAAGAAAGCCATGCCTGCTCACAGCAGCGTTCAGCTCACTCTGCTGCTGATGCCTGGCACTGCCGTATGGCCAGTGCACAGCCCCATGCTCTGGATGGGTTCAGTTCAAACTTTCCAGTCTCCAGTGGATCCAGTTAAGACATTTCAGAGAGAAACACAGACACTTTAATAATTTGGAAGACAGGAAAGCACAAGAGTCTCTACTGGAATGCTTACTAGTGATTTATAGAGGTCAGAGCATGTTTGACAGGGCTCCTGGAAATTTTTTTGTTGAATTTCACAAAGGATTTTAATAATTAAATAAATGACAGAAACATCAGTATGAAATATCAGTTGTGGGATTATTTTTTCTCCCCCTGGGTATCAATCACTACTTAGATAAACCCTAATTAATAAAGAATACATACCTTTCCCAGGAAGAGAATGAGAAAAAGTTTTGACAGAAGCACAGTTTAGAAATACTTTTCAGAATACCTATCTACAGGACTGCAGGCTGAGAAAGACTTTTTCAGGCAGTTGTCATGATGGTGATAGGATATGTCATTGACCTTCAAAATGGGAGTTTACCAGTTCAGGTTACCAAATATTCTGACTTCTGTCTTGAACGGAATTCAAGAGAAACTAGACCTCAATTAGAGATAAGTCCTACTTAGGCAGAAAGCATTATTGTTTGGGCTGTCATCCTGGCTGATGGATTTTCTCACTTGCAAGAGTTGTGTTTCATCAGCTAGTTTAAATCTTCCAGTGGTAATTCAGTTTTTAATGGTGTTATATTTTCTTTTGAGTCATTAACTGTTTATCCTTGATTTCTAACCTATTTCTTTTGGTTAAAATTAAAAACATTTCACTTGCTGCTAGACCTGAGTTTGTCTGCACATATTTAATAGATTACATATTAATAGACAGTACGTATTATATCAGTATATGTCCCACCTCTTTCTTATTTGAGGCATTACACTTATCCTTTCCTCCTGTTCAGACCAATCAACCCTCCTTACCACTTCTTGTTTTCCACAGAAAAAAAGAAAGTGTTGAATGATGCAAGGCCCCACCAGCGACAGAACTTTTCCATATGGAAATACTATCTCATTCCAGTGCTTTCTAAGCTACAAGGTAACATTTTCAAAGATGCACAGATAATTTAGCCACACATTTTGTAAGCTGAAAGAGTTTTTGAAAAATCACAATTATGGACATATCCCTTATGAAGTCTGTTTTTGCATTTAAAATTATTTACTTTATTCAAAAGCTTACAAATTCAGAAGAACAGTTTCTACTGATAGGGGAATTTGAAGTATCTTTTTGTCTGTATCATCCTGATTATATATATATACATCCACAAATAATAAAATCATTATTCAGTGCTTAAACTCTATTAGAATTTTTTTTTTTAATAACAACGTCACTTTTATCACACTTGATTTTAGAGAACCTCATTGGCATAAATCTTTGAATTTAAATTATTTGAAACTGGTAAAAAAAGCATAATCTCAGATTTCTGTTATATTGGGAGCTGCCTGACTTTGTAACCTTGCTAAATAGTGGGTGCACTGAGCAGTCCATCCTAGTATTCATTATTGGTCCTGGACTTTGTGCCAGGCATAATCTTTAATCCGAACTGAAATGTTGTGAGGGACTTCAGGGAAATTTTGCATGGAGTTCTTTATGAGCAAGTCCCAAAGGAACATTATGAAAGGAAAAGGATGTGAGAAAAATGAGAAGTGTTTGCCAAATTCCCATCACTACTGACTAAAATTGCATATATTCCTGATACCCATGCACATGAGCATTCTGCACTTCCCTACTTTTAGTATTGAACTCCTGGTTCATTGTGCTTACACAAGTAATTATTATTTACTTTCTGGTCCCAAAAGAAGAAAGTGTTTTAAAAACACAAATAAATCCCTCAGACAGGTTTTGCCCCTATACAAGAAACACCAGCCATATGAAGCTTTATGAAAGGTTACCATAAAAGTTAAAAATAAACAGGGATTACTTGAAAATGCAGTTGCTCAATATACCCAGAACTGGCAGCAGCAGTTTCCTCTTTAGGCTATTGACTTCATAACCTTACCCAACCCTTCAGAAATTTCCTGGTCAACAAGACTTTTCGGAAGCTTTGTGAAAAAAAAAAAAAAATCAAAAAAAGCATTGGTTTTAATCAGTTTCCTTAAGGCTGAATCACTTCACAAAAACTCAGACTAAACAATTGTAAAAGTTACTAAAAGTAAACCAGTTTATCCCTGTAGAGCAATAAAAGCAAACAAGCAGACACCAAAGCTTGTTGGAAACAACTTTTTTAGACTGCTAACTTGAAGGAACATTCAGATATTTACCGAATATCTGTTTTTCTGTATTGGAAGAAAAGGTATTGCAAGACTTTAAAATTTTTTTTTTGTTTTAAGTAAAGGTTTCAGAAACACTCACTGGTATAAAGTAGGTGAAAGATTTCAAGCTGAAAGGATTAATTCTTCATGATAATTTGAATCAGTTTTATTCCTTTGCTAATTGACTTCTAATTTCTTCTAATTGACTAATGCACTATATTTACAATTGCGAATATTTAAACTCGTAAAAGTGATTCTCAATGTAAAAGCATGTAGCGCGTTTTTAAAAAGTGTATTCAAATCAGAGAGGGAAGATATTTTGCGAGGATACATTGGTTCTGCATTTACTGCTGTTAACATGTTCCTGTCCTCAGTGATGACCTTGGTGGGATTACTTACATGAACAAGTTCAGACACACATGTCAATACTGGCACTACTGGAGGATGTGTCTGTTACAAACAGACCCCCATCTCACTCCTGGTTATAGTTAGTGATTAATATTTCTAGGTCAGACAGAAATTAACAAAGAAGCATCCAGAGGATTGTTAAGGATTAGATGAGAAAGTTGGGCTCCCATCTAAGTAAGGATGCTGTTATATTTTTCTTTACATAGAAACTTGGACAGCTGGCCTGGCTGCAATCTATTTTAGGGCTTTAAGGCATATAATACAAATCATATCCATAATTTCAGATCTAGGTTTTATGAGATTAGCTTTATGAGGTACGATGAACCGGTCTATATGGAACAAGATGCAGGAGTTAGCTTCTGTTTAAAATATTTAAGTTACTTTTAGCAGTTTTCCTATTCTTTAATAAAAACTGGCAGCTCACATTTAAATAACTCACAGGTTCTTTCCAGGTTTCAAAACTGTAAACTCAAACATCGGAAATTTTACCTTAAAGAAAAAAAAAATCATCATATAAAATTTGCCATTGGAAATGTTTGTGTAGCAAAATGTCTACAAGAGGATTATTTTCTTTCAGCAGAAGCTTATAGACCTTTAGTCATGGAAGAGGCCTCCACCCTGTTGCATAGGCACATCATAGAAAATGCACCAACATATGGTACTTAAAGTCTAACGACGACTTAGTTTCTTTTTTTGGTCTTTTCCTATCTTAGTAGGCTTTTGGAGGGATTGCAGAAGAGCCAGTAACTCACTAGCGCACTTCATGATGATGCAGAACTTCCTTCTTCTTCAGAGGGTTATCTGTGAGGATGCTGATGTAAAACAGCATCAAGCCAGGCCTTGGCTCCATGCTCAAAGTCAGACATGAGCACATGCAGAAACATTCACTTGCATTTTGTTTTGTTTTGTTTTGTTTTGTTTCAGTACTGGAGTTTACTACCTCTTGTTTTGCTTGAGAGAAAAGTTAGGATGTTTTCTAAGAAAAGAAAATAGTAATTAATATAAACATAAGGCAAGACCCTACTAGCAACTTTCAAACAGAACTGAACTTAAATTTGTGCATTTCTATTAAAAGCTCACGTCCTGTTCTGACTCACACTTGGTTTAAGAGTTAGAAACTGTTAGGTATGCTTAGAAGACTTTAAAGTAGATAACTTAGGAGAGTTAAGTCCTGTAGTCAGTTTTTCTAGGATTTTCATTTTAACAAATATTTGACATTGTGGTTTGAGAACACAAAGCATTTTCTTCCTGGTATTTCACATGACAGGCATAGCTAATCTCTCTTTCTGACTTCTCATTCCTCTCCCGACAGCAGGGATGGCTGCAGAGCCATCAACCCCGAGAGTGCTGATTGAGCTACAATAGGTGCTGCTCCTTAAAAGACACTTTGAAAAAGTTTTGTTTTTCTTGAAGGTTTTAATTCTTTTTCTTACTGCTTCTGCTTTGATAGACTATTGCAAACTTCCTGTCTACCTGACACAAACATTTGATTATAGCTTTTCCACCCATCCGAAGTGTAATGAAATTCCTGCACTGAAAGCCGGGGGTTGTGAGATGAAGGAAGAAAACAAGCTATTGTTTTCCTGCCTGGAAGTGGCTGCAGCCAAGAACAACACAGATTTCTCTGGTGCCACATCTGTCACCAGCAGTCACGCTTCTTCCTACACCACACTAACTGCCTTGCGCTTTTATTTGGAACAGGGGGCTCCTCAATAAATAAATGGAGAGATGAAGTAAGAGGGGCAGCACCAGCTGCAGGAGGTCAGGGAAGGCTCTCCTGGCAGACCAGGACACGAACAAATGGGAGCAAGAAGATGTTACACAACCACAATTTTTCTAAAATAATTTTAGCCACACAGGGGAACCTTGGCAGTCCTAAGGCATTTAATCAGTCAACCTTTCTATAAACAAATATGTAATTTAATTTTAAATGTCATTTCATTCCAGGGTTCAGTTTCAGGTTGCTGTCACACAGGCCTTTTCTTGAGGGAGATTTATTCAAGGATGATTTCTGAATACATAATAAGCAAAAGAGGACAAAAAGCTCACTTGATCCCAAAAAGTACAGTCCTGTTTTCAGTAGCAAACCATGAACTGGGGGAGGACCAGGACTTTTTTTTTTAACAGTGATGGATTGAGTGACAAGCTGTGTTCTGTAAAATATTCCCCACAAAACATTTCATTAGCCAGGAAATTCCTTTTCTGTAGTCTTACAATTCTCCATTACAGACCCAAAAACCTTTGAGGATTTGAATTACAAAAACTGGCAGGGTACAATAAAACACTGCAGCTAGAATAAAATATCTTCAAATATGGAAGACCAAATTCTGATATAGAATCATAGAATCACAGAATCATTTAGGTTGGAAAAGACCCTTAAATCATCGAGTTCAACCGTAAACCTAACACTGCCAAGTCCACCACTAAGCCATGTCCCTAAGCACCACATCCACAAATCTTTTAAATACCTCCAGGGATGGTGACTCCACCACTTCCATCGGCAGCCTGTTCCAGTGCTTGATAACCCTTTCAGTGAAGAAATTTTTCCTAATATCCAATCTAAACCTCCTCTGTTGCAACTTGAGACCATTTCCTCTTGTTCTGTTGCTTGTTACTTGGGAGAAGAGAACGACACTCACCTCCCTTCAGGTAGTTGTAGAAAGTGATAAGGTCTCCCCCGAGTGGAAGGTGAAGAGTTATAATCCTTCTCTCACTGAATAAAACAAATCTGTTCCTGCTAAAAGAATTTCAGCTCATAGGCCCAGTGTTAGAAATGCAAGACTTTATACTGATACACATCCTTCTCCTTTTTCTTTTAGTTCAAAAGCATCACAAAGACTGAAAAATTTCTTTTAAAGAAGAATGGGTTCAGTTTCCTCAGCCAAGAATTCCTACATCATACCTTGTTATCTGCTGAGTCAGGAGCATCCTCATTTTTCCTTTACTTGACTTTTGGAATGGAATCTCCTTTGAGGCAACAAGAAATGGGGCACTGAGGCTCAGATCTGATACCAAACCCCATGGGGTCAGCAGACAGTTTGTCTCCATACTTGTCACCTGACTGCAACTGTCCCCAGAAGCATTCATTCTCCGTGGGATGAATTATCATACAATGCAAAGTGACTTTTTACCATGCAAAGTTATAAAATAAGAGACAGATTAAAAATACATTAAAACAGCATGAAAGGCATCATGGAGATAGCTTATAAATTTGTGTTCAAATTATGTAAACTATTTGAAAGTTGTCACATCCCACCAAATTTTCTCTATCTCAGTAAGACTGATTTTCAGGCACAATTCAGCCACATCCCAAAGAGGAGCAAATGCTTTTTCTAGTAATTTGAACATCTTGATCCAAGAAGGGAAAAAAAAATCTGACTGCCCCATCTGTTTCTGTTAGTGCTTTGTTCTTTTTCATGTCATTAACATGTAATATATAACCTCATGTTTTCACAAAGGAGTCGGCGCATAATTGCAATTATATTTTACAGCGCTTTTTTTTTGTTGAAATTAATAGAGATTCAGACAGGATTTAAGGATCAGTTCTATAGCTGTGGGTGGAAAGAAAGGAAGTCTGAAAACATTTTTAAAATATCATGCTAACTTCAAGTTGTTGTGAGTGCAATACTCTCACTGTTGTTACCTTTGACTTGGAGCAGAGCAGATTAAAAGTAATTTCCCTGGATATTGGTCAGTGCAATTAATACCCTCAAATAGAAGATCATGTAGTATTAGTTTCCAGAATATTTTTACTAGGCAATTCTAAGGAGGTTCAAAGTTTACATTTAATTTGAATAAGTAGGCTTATTTGAAGTTTAGTTGAATTAGTCAAAGGTCATGCAAATTGATGTGGGCTAGAAGCCTGTGGGAACAGCCTTTCATTATCTCTCCAGCATTTATGCCATATTTCTCTGACACAATGACAGTATGTATTCCTCAAGGTTTTTCAGGGTAACAAATTATATTCTTAATCTAAAGATGGAAGTGAAATAAGGTACAAAGAGTATGTTTAAAGAAAAATAGATTTGAAACCCAAATTATGTGCATCCATAATCTCAAAGGCTATTTACAGTCATATAAAATTGGCACCATCTGGCAAAAAGATTTATCCCCAGGTGTAATCAGAATTAAAACATAGATTTACTTTTCTGTCTGCATGTTAATATGGTTAGTATAACAGACCAATTTGAGAGAGTAAATTAGATTTTCCTTTGACATCTATTCCATCCACAGAATTAGTTTAACAGTATAATCATGCTTACCAACACTTTAAACTTGGAGATGTGTCTGTTTCATGCTCTGATTATGATGCCTGAACCAAAAATACCACTCGACTTCAGTCCTTTTAGGATTTGGTGAGAGCATGAATGGGAAAATTCCCATATTAGCACACAATTTGAACATGAAGCCACTGACATAGCACTCCACTGCCATATTTTGAAACCCATTCAGATGTCCAGTCCTACAGAATGCCCAAAATATCAGAGCCATTCCCCTTGGGGGTATCGCCCTATAGTGGATGTACTAGAAAATTCCAGAGCTAGCAATATGAGCTCAATCTGAAACAAAACTTTGTTCTCGGTATGTGAAGGAACTTATAGACTTTCATCAGTGTTTTATAATGAATCACTTGTATATCCTATATGTATCAGTCTAGTCTACAGGAAAAAAAGGAAGGAATTTATTGTGTAAAAAAAGAGAAGAATGTTTATGCCTGCATTTAAAATTTCCCAGGTGTTTTCAGTTTCAAAATGTCAGATAGAAGCACCTAAAACAAGAATTTTTTTTATTTTTTTATTTTTTTTAATGGAGTTGGTGGTGTCTTTTCTGTCCAAAATGAATTCTATAGTTCTTAGGAAATACTTAGGAAACCTCTGATGGAAAAAGAAGGTGACAGATTTCTGCTGCTTTGAGACAGCAGCAGGTTTGCTAAAAAATTACGTACCAGAATGTCAGACTGAGTAGGCTTTTGGAAAGCCTACTATTTCTAGCTTAGAAAGAGGTCATGTTAAAAACAACTAACAAAATTTACACATTTTTAAAAGTAATTCATACTTATTTGGTCCCCATTTTGCTCCTTATTCTTTTTTTGTTTGATTGTTGGGTTTTTTTTTTAAAATTATGAATAGGCATGTATATAGCTGATGCAGATCAAGATGCGATTAATGCTAATACATTTCTTGTTCTATCTCTAAAGAATGAGTATCAGACTCCTTTTAAATGCAAGAAGGCCCTTTTCCCTAAGGGAATAAAAAGCAGGGCCAGTTCATATTAGTTATGATTCCATTCTGGCAAGAAGTTAGACCATTTCTCTCTGGACATCTCTTTCTAGCTCAAGTAATAAAGACAGGTCTGGAAATCCAATTACTGTCTCGTGTCTGAAATCTTTTAAAGAACTTAGAAAAGGTCTGAAAGAGAGAAAGACGCAGAAAACATATTTAAAAGTTTTTATTTTAAAAGTTTATGCTCCTATCCTTACTGTTAAGAGTTCAGAGTTTAAGTGATGTGATTACCAACATAAATACACTATATGTTATGACTGTTAAGTCAATTACTGATTTATTTTTATTTTTTTCTGGCTACAACACCAGAGAAACATTGTATAGGTTTTCTGCATTCTGTTTGCAGCTCTGGTACCTACTTGCATCTCAGTTCAAAAGGCAATGGAAACATAGTTATGTTTAAGAGAAAAAAAAAAAAAAGCTGTTAAGAGACATCAGCATTATTTCACAAAATTAGTTTTGGTCATACATATATCTCTTCTGCTTTTATTCTTTCTAAAATGAGAGTGAAGGTGTGTGGCAAGAACAGACGTAGAAATGCAGGTTTTTAAAATGGGTATGTAAGACCAGTTTCAAATAACGGCAGGGAAAAACATCAAGATTGAGGTGCTTGTTCAGTCAAAACAAGCTCATTTTAAACACAGAGTATTTGCAGGAGCCATTTCATACATGACCTGGAGAAAAGCTCACCAGACAAATAAAAAGAAAGATGCTATGCACAGAAAATGTAGGAAGAGCAGATGAAGGAAAATTCACCACATAAGTAGATGTCTCTGATATTTGTTAAATATTTGAAGGTGCTTTGGTGAAACATTCTGTGCCAGGGAATATAATTTATGATGGAGATAGAATGATTCTACAATTTAGACTTAGATTTTGTGATGAGGAGATGCAATATGAAGCAAATGCAAGTATGCAAGTTCGTTCACATAAGCTACCCACAGCCATGACTCTAGTGATTAGACAATTTACGTGTGTTTGTAACTTGCTGACCACAGACAATCCACTGTTCAGCGCTGCCATCATCTGTGCTTTGTCAATTAAGAAGAACTTATCACTCAGGTATTTTCTTATCGGTTTTCTTTTTAGGGGCACTGAATTCCAAACTAGAGACTTCCTAAATGACTCACATTTGCTTTTTAAAATGAAATGGGAACAGAGTCAGTTCTTCTTCATCAATGACCTGGATGAAGGGACAGAGTGTACCATCAGCAAGTTTGCTGATGATACAAAACTGGGAGGAGTGGCTTATACACCAGAAGGCTGTGCTGACTTTCAGCGAGATCTGCACAGGCTGGAGAGCTGGGTGGAAAGGAACACAATGAAGTTCAACAAAGGCAACTGTAGAGTCCTGCACCTGGGGAGGAATAACCCCAGGCACTAGTACAAGTTGGGAGTTGACCTGCTGGAAAGCAGCTCTGTGCAGAAGGACCTGGGAGTCCTGGTAAACAGCAAATTAGCCATAAGACAGAAATGTGCCCTTGTGGCCAAGAAGGCCAGTGGTATCCTGGGGTGCGTTAAGAGTGGGGCCAGTAGGTGGAGGGAAGAGATCCCCCCTCTTTACTGTACCCTGGTGAGGTATCTGGAGTACTCTGTCCAGTTCTGGGCTCACCAGTTCAAGAAACACCAGAAACTAGTGGAGAGAGTCCAGTGGAGGGCTACAAAGATGATTAGGGGACTGGAGCATCTCTCTTATGAGGAGAGGCTGAGACCTGGGTCTGTTTAGCCTGGAGAAGAGAAGACTGAAAGGTAATTTTATCAATGCTTATAAATACCTAAAGGGCAGGTGTTGAGAAGATGGGGCAAAACTCTTTTCAGTGGTGCTCAGTGATAAGACAAGGGGCAATGGCTACAAACTGGAACACAGGAAGTTCCATCTAAAGAAGAGGAAAAACTTATTTACGGTGAGGGTGACAGAGCACTTGAACAGGCTGCCCAGAGAGGTTGTGTGGTTTCCTTCTCTGGAGATATTTAAAACCTGCCTGGATGCAGTCCTGTGCAACCTTCTCTAGAGGTACCTGCTTTGGCAGGGGGGTTGGAGTAGATGATCTCCAGAGGTCCCTTCCAATCCCTACCGTTCTATGACTCTGTGATTCTGTGATTCTTCTCCCAAACTGTAGAAGTCACCACACCTTCATTTCAAATCAGTGATCACAGGTAGAGCCAGTTTAGAATATTCTATCATCAAGGTCAAACTTTATCAGGAGAACACCAGTTTTAGCAAGATTTAAAAATAACGAAAGCTCAGAAGAGAACATGCATTTTTGTCTCAGGAGACTCCAGGTTCCAGCCACTCTGCTTAGAAGAAAGGCATATAAGTTCAGGTATCAGGTCTGTTGAGCTGCAGCAGACAATATGTATCATGTCTCTGAGATCACAAGGAAGTGTCCAGATCCTTAGGTGACAGATTCCTGCAAAATCTGGTGTTTCAAAAAGCAGTCTCCAGAAAACCCAGGCTTAGGACAGGTGACTTACATGTTTATGAAACAAGAACAAAGACAAATAAAACCAGACACACCAAGAAGGATAAGTCCAGTGGGTCACCTTCTGCTCATTTATATACCTAGGATTACTCACAGGGACGCTTGAGTAATAATCATAGACAGACATTAACCAGGCAAAGGAACCTGTACTGTGTCAGAAAGAGATAATTGTTAGTATTTGCACAAACCAGCTCAGTTTTAGAGAATTTTGGCTTTTAAGTAAAAGCTACTCTGTCAGAAGACTCCTGATGACCTATAGTCATAGCAAGGTTATTTGCAGCAGTCCCTAGTGCCAGCCTTCCCACAACCAGTCTTCCTCTCTAGAGGTTCATTGCAGGATGCATTTTATACAAAGTAGATCATATCATAATTCTGAATCTCGAGGATTCTCAAAGGGTTGAGAAGGTATTAGAAAAATACCAGAAAATGCTTGCGAAGTGTTTAACATAAAATAATTAAAAATAATAATAGAAAAAAATTCTGATTTATTTTTAAATCATACTACATAATAGACAGGATCTCAAGATCCTACCTGATTTTTTGGCCTGTATGAAGGGAAATGAACCAAAAAGAATATTCTCTATAAATGTATCCAAGAGTTGTCCACTTCTATGGCCCAAGGGGCTTAATGCTGAATTCTGCCATATGGCCACTCAAACCATTCTCCCTGTTTTGAATGATGTTCAGGATGGCACACATGTAACAGGGTGTGCCAATATACTCAAATAGGTTAGTTCACAACATTGTCAAGCAACCTAGGTTATATTACTTTTATATTATTTCTAAACATTAATATTCAATTACAAATTCATGTCATGTATGTTGTGTTATGAGATGTTTTTCACCCTATCCTATCAACAACCGAAAAAAAACCCCAAACAACTCACCTTTGGTTTAGAGAAGTAAGAAACACTGAAAACATCAAGAGAGGGGTGTCCAGGAAAGAAGGAATGGAGATTGCTCTTATATAAGGGTGACTGAAGGTTGATGATATTGAATTGAACATCCTGAAAGAGAACAAAAGTGTGTGAAAACGGCA
>NW_010323103.1:0-1392 GCF_000700745.2 Antrostomus carolinensis | reverse complement strand
GCGACACGTGTCGGGGCGCGCGTGGGGCTCGTGCCCGGGTGCTGCCACCCCACTGTGTCCTCCAAGGGGGATGGCAGGGGGGTTTTTGGGGGGTAGCAGTGGGGACTTGGACATGCCAGGGCCAGGCCATGCTCCATCCGTATCCATCCTGCATCCGTGTGCGCCGAGGATGTGCCACGCCGGGCTGGCACGGGATAAGGGACACGGACTGGCCACGGGCACTGCGGGGACAGCGGCTCCCCAAGGAGAGACGGGGTGTCCCTGCTGGGATGGGGCACGATGGGCTCCTGTGCACGGAAACACACACATGTGCACACACACACACTGCTGTGCACACGTGCATTTCCCTGGCACACGCACACACATGCCCTTCCTTGGCACACACATGTGCATCCCTGGCACATACTGCGGGGACAGCGGCTCCCCAAGGAGAGACGGGGTGTCCCTGCTGGGATGGGGCACGATGGGCTCCTGTGCACGGAAACACACACATGTGCACACACACACACTGCTGTGCACACGTGCATTTCCCTGGCACACGCACACACATGCCCTTCCTTGGCACACACATGTACATCCCTGGCACATACATGTGCACGTCCTTGTCTCACACACACACAGAGAAATGTGCACACACTCGTGTGCTCACACACGCATGCACACATGGGTGCACATCCATGCACATCCTGGGCACATACAGGCATGCACATGTGGGTGCACACGGATGCATGTCCCTGGCACACACACACACACATGCACACGCACACACGTGCACATCCTGGGCACACACACGCACACTTGCACACACACACACGTGCACATCCTGGGCACATACAGGCACGCACACGGCACACACGTGCACATCCTGGGCACACACACGCACACTTGCACACACACACACGTGCACATCCTGGGCACATACAGGCACGCACACGTGT
Organism: Antrostomus carolinensis; assembly: GCF_000700745.2. NCBI lineage: Eukaryota > Metazoa > Chordata > Aves > Caprimulgiformes > Caprimulgidae > Antrostomus > Antrostomus carolinensis. The sequence continues at coordinate 454 of NW_010323103.1, read as the reverse complement.
GTGCACACATGCATGTCCCTGGCACATACACACACACACGCACACACGCACACACGTGCACATCCTGGGCACACACACACACACTTGCACACACACTTGTCCTCACGTCCCCGTCCCCCTGCCCCAGGAACCCACCCAGCCAGGCCACGCTCACCCCCGTGTCCCTCCCGTGTGGATTTGCACCCGACAGCCCCTCACTGACCCCCCTGGCCCTGCCACCCCGGTGACACCCTCGCTGGGACAAGTGCTGAGGGCACTGGGGGTCCAGGGGGAGCCCGGCTGGCTGCGTGCCCCCCGCTCCCCCCGCGCCCCTCGCCCGGGCGCAGGGTGGGGGTTGGCAGCTGGTAGCTATTTATTAACCAGTCATGGTTAAATTGGTTTATAAATTAACAGATGTTTTAACTTTAGTCTTTCTTCTGGGAATGGAAACGGCAAACTGGTCTGTGCTGGCGGC
>NW_010323102.1:0-31122 GCF_000700745.2 Antrostomus carolinensis | reverse complement strand
CACCTGGGCATTCTGCTGGCTCATGTTCAGCCGCTGTTGACCGACACCCCCTGGTCCCTCTCTGCTGAGCAGCTCTCCAGCCACTTCTCCCCAAGCCTGGAGCGTTGCATGAGGCTGTTGTGACCCAAGTGCAGGACCCAGCACTTGGCCTTGTTGAACCTCATACAGTTGGTTGCAGCCCACTGATCCACCCTGTCCAGATTGTGTCAGTATTTAATTTCTTTAAACTCTTTAATGCTTCATATGCTGAGGATTGGCCCAAAATCCATGCTCTGTCTTATTTATCCTGCGGTGTACGAAAGCAGGAAGGATAACTGGGAATAACTTCTTGAGTAGAAAATGTGTTGAGAACCCAAACAAATACACCCAAATCCTCCAAGTGGCCTAACATGTGTGTCAAAATTTGGGTATAGGGTAGATGTCTTTGGTGTAATTATTAAGCCAAAATGCAAATTTTAATAACTGGAATCAGTGGGTTTAGCAGGAAGGGGCCCCTTAAGAAATGAATCCTGAAGGGTGGCTTCTAGCTGGGCTGTTTTTAATGGTTTGAAGTTGTGTCAGAAGTGACTACGGTGCAGAGAAAGAGGCAAAAAGAGATTATGCTTTGAATAAGGCTGGTGGGGAGTTGCTAGAAAGAATTTATCTATTAAAAAAAAAAAAAGCTAGAAGGAGTAAATATATCAAAATGTTCCTTCTTGCTAAAGTCCACGGTTTCCTTGAAAACCAGAAGAATATAAATCTGTGTGCTGGAAGGACTAGTGTGGAAATACAGTGAACCCAGAAAAGTTAAATTTGCAGTAATTTGGAAAAGTGACGCCACAAAAAGCCGCCAAGGAGCAAACAGCTCTTGAGAGGCTTCAGTGGGTAATTCTGTTTTATAAAATTGCTCTCTGATTATCAGAGGGCAGTTTTGTCCCACGTCTATAGGATCATGCCCAGCATTTTGGGGCTGCGATGGACTTTAATATGGCTCGGTCGCAATAAAACCTTTTATTTTTGCAGTGGGCGGGAAGCAGCTCCCAGCTGGGTTGGGATCGTGGCTGCAGTCAGGAGCAGATGGAAATGCAGACTGTAGCGTGGCAGAGAGGATTTTTGGTAAAATCATTGGAAAGTTGCTCTAGTCTGGCAGATAGAAGGGAAAATGTTGGCAATAACAAGGCTGTGTCTGCAAGGGTACTCTGAGGTGGTTTTGCTTTTCATCTCCCAGCACTTATCACTGGAGGGCAGTGGTGTCTGGGAAGATGTCTGGAAGAAGAAAACTACAGATAAAGAATGTGGCATAGCTCCTGGGGGACTAATACAACACTTGCTCGAGATATTGAGCATATCATTGAGGATTAGAGTGAGGATTTTATTGTTGAAGTGTACTTTCTTGTCTTGCATGACTTTGAAGTCCCATTTCGTAGCTGGGTGATGTTTGCGTAAGTTGTTCCTGTCCCCATCATTGTGCTGTGCAGCATCGCGTTGACCACATTGATGATTCCATGGAGGATGGGCTGCAGCACACCCCTCTGCCTCAGTTTCCCTGCCTGGACACCCAGAGGGCTCTGAAAATAAGAAAAATGAATCATAGAATCATAGGATAGTTTGGTTGGAAAAGACCATTGTGATCATCTAGTCCAACTGTAAACCCAGCATTGCCAAGTTCACCACTAATCCATGTGCCCAAGTCCCACATCTACATGTCCTTTAAATCCCTCCAGTGATGGTGACTCCACCACCTCCCTGAGCAGCCTGTTCCAATACTTGACAACCTTTTCAGTGAGGAATTATTTCCTCATATCCAACCTAAACCTCCCCTGGCACAACTTAAGGCCATTGCCTCTTGTCCTGTCACTTTGTTATTTGCCAGAAGAGACCAACACCCACCTCTCTACACCCTCCTTTCAGGTAGTTGCAGAGAGCGTGGGCGAGTGGGATGAGCTTGCCTTGGTGAACTGCTGGAAGAGCAGCAAGCTATACTTCAGCATCCAGAAATGATCTGCACATAGGATGTCTCCAACCCACCCACACCCATTTAACAAAAGCGTTTCCTGGGATGGCCCTGAAGTTGGCCAGACCAGGAGCCACCCAAACATGAAGAAAGCAGAGAGAACCTGGACATTTCTGCACACAAAGTCTGGGCTTGTTCACTGCAGTCAAGGGAGGAGAAGATGCTCTTTTGGGGTAATTTGGCTGTGTGTATTCAGCATGGACAATATCTACAGGCTTCATCTCGGCAGCATGCAGCAGGCACTGGGATGTTTCTTATTTCCATGGGCTCTTATAAACCTTGCAGTGCAGGTGAGATATGTTGGGATAACCCCAACCTTGACCTTCAGAAACTAGGGTCACAAATGTCCCTTCACTGCTTGCAGCATCTCTGCAGATGCTGGAGGAGCATGGAAATAGCTGGCTGTGCAGATCTGGCTTCTTTTTTGTTGCCTCCTTGTGCAAACATTGCCCCATTTCTTTCTGCCAATCCTTTCCTATTCTGCTCACAGAGAATCACAGAATGGTGGGGGTTGGAAGAGACCCCTGGAGATCATTCAGTCTGACCCCCCTCCCCTGCCAAAGCAGGCTCACTTACAGCAGGTTGCACAGGATTGCATCCAGGCAGATTTGGAATCTGTCCAGAGATGGAGAATCCACAACCTCTCTGGGCAGCCTGTCCCAGTGCTCTGGCACCCTCACAGTAAAGAAGAGTTTCCTCACCTTCAGATGAAACTTCCAGTGTTCCAGTTTGTGCCCATTGCCAGTTTGTGCCCCTTCCCTTTCGCTGGGCGCCACTGAGAAGAGTCTAGTCCTGTCCTCTTGACACCCACCCTTTAGGTGTTGATTAGCATTGATCAGATCTCCTCTCAGTCTGCTCTTCTCCAGGCTGCCCACACCCAGCTCTCCCACCCTTTTCTCAGCAGAGAGATGCTCCAGGCCCCTCATCATCTCTGTAGCCTCTGCTGGACTCTCTCCAGTAGTTTCTGGTCTTTCTTGAACTGGAGGGCCCAGAACTGGACACAGGACTCCAGATGTGGCCTCACCAGGGCAGAGTAGAGTGGGAGGAGAACCTCCCTTGACCTGCACCCCAGGAGACTATTGGCCTTCTTGGCCACAAGGGCACATTGCTGGCTCATGGTGAACCTGCTGTGCACCAGCACTCCCAGGTCTTTCTCTTCAGGGCTGCTTTCCAGAAGATCAGTCCCCAACCTGTACTGGTGCCTGGGGTTGTCCCTTCCCAGGTACAGGACCCTACACTTGCCTTTGTTGAACTTCATGAGGTTCCTTCCTGCCCAGCTCATCAAGAGGATGGGTGTGAAAACAGAGCTTGTGCAAAGGGAAAGCAGCAGTGATGGAGCACAGCAGTGATACCTGCTGGTAAGAGACAAGGATGGAAAATAAACATGTGTACGATGACTGGATTCATTATGATGGGTGTCAATAATGGTATGTACATGTAGGCAGTGGCTTGATGACTTAGGGCGAGGTGGTTTGTTTCTTTTAGTAAATGTGAAAGCATCAGCTTATGTCCTGGTTTGGTAGGACAGAGTTAATGGCACTCGAGGTGCAGCCTCACCAATGCTGAGTGAGGAGCACAAGGTTGGGCAGAAATCTCATGAAGGGCATCACTGACAGCATGTAGAGACTAAGGAAGATCCAAACTTCATGGCATCAGCTGGCAATCTGTCTCCTTGGACATATTCAAAATTCAATAGAGCCAGGAGTAACTTGACCTCTGTCCTGATTTGGTAGGATAGAGTTAATGTTGTTCTTAGTAGCTCGAAAGCACTGTGTGTTGGTTTCAGTGTGCAATTTGTTAGGAGAAGAATATTGACAAGGTCCAAGGACATGGTGTTTGGGTAGTTTGCAAGCACAGAGGACTGCGAGGGGGAAAGTGCAGTAATTAGCAAAACCCAGAACTGGCATTTGGCTCTGCCAATGAGAGATTCCATATCATACCAAATCATGGTCAGTATTAACCAGGGCTGACCAGAAAGCAGGGGATTCTCTCAGGAATCGCTCGGGCTCACTCTTCCGGGATTGCAGTTTTGGGTTCGAGGTTCCTTTTCACTCCTTTGGGATCTTTATCGGTGGGTGGTGAGCAATTGTACTGTGCAGCACTCATTTTTTTTCAATATATATATATTATTATCATTATTATCGTTACTATTTTAATTTTATTTTACCCTAATTATTAAATAGTTCTTATTTTACCCTACAAGTCTCCTTACCTTTACCCCTCTAATTCTCTCCCCGTTTCCCTGGGTGTGGAGGGTACGTGTGGCTGTGTCGTGTTTGGCTAGCAGCCAAGTTGAACTACCACAACCTCACATGGACATCATCCCTCCTTTGAGCAGCAGTCTCTAGCCTAGAGCACTTCAGAGGTCCCTTTCCAACCTGTATTATTCTATTATATTATGATTAGTCCCTAATGCAACATTTACCCAGAGTATACACAGAGTAATTAAAACTTCCCACTATTATTTTGTTTTCTGCCCTTATGACCACTCTAACCTCAGCATATCACAGCCACTACAACATGCACTGGTTGAATGGTGCACCAGAAAGTCCTGATTATTATTTTGTTTTTAATCTAGGAGTCAGTGAGACTTGCTGATACATATAACTCACATATTTCTTTACAACGCAATCACCTCCATCAGTCCTGTTTAGCACCAGCTCTCCCATTAGCCCACAATCTATCACCAAGCTTGAAGAGGCCTTTTATACATCAAGGTCTTCAGCGAAACCAGGCATGCCTGCACAGCTGCCCTATTCTTTGGGTTTCTGGCACATCTGCAGGGACACATACAGCTTTGATTCTCCCTTGGCTGCCTGGCTGCACTGCTTAAATGAGATTGCACTTGCTGAAACTGTTCTTTGCATTTTCTAATTTGAAATTTATTAACTTCAACCCTATGCCCCTTCTTTTTTTTGCTGAAAAGAGTTCTTAATTACTTCATTTCTAAAGAGTATGTACTAACAGTTCATCTGTCCCTTTTCTATTTTGAAACTCCCCTATAAATTCAAACTGCTGGGAGCACTTTGTGATGGAAAAAGAGATTTAAAAAATGATCTCTTGGCTTGTTACCCCTAATTTTTATCAACTGAGCATCAGCCTTCCACAGCCTGACCAGAACTCTGCCTAAAATCCCCATTCTCCTGTTGCTGGTAGTCTTCCTGTGCTGACATGCTACAACTTATACACAGCTTTAATTCACATGTCATAAACCTTGACTGTATTGCTGCTCTGCTAGCAGAGAGCCCTGGCCGTCCCAGGCAGCTGCTCCATCCTCATCACCACTTCAGCAGCCCCATCCAATTTGTCTTCCCTGTCCATGTGCAGCTTATCCTCCCTACTTTTTCAGAGAAACAGTGTCCTCCTGCCCCAAATTTCCCACTGCAGCTCAACCCACTCCTCAGCCAGGCACCAGCTAATTTCAATCTGCAGATTTACATCTGAATGTTATTAAAATCTACTAAATTAGCCACAAAATCAAGCTCTGAATATTTCTCTTTACAGTCCTATCACTTCACAATTTTAGGTTCACATTAACTTTGCATATAGAATCGCCTGGTTCGAAAAGACCTCTGAGATCACTGAGTCCAACCATACCTGTCCACTGCTAAACCATATCTCTGAGCACCTCATCTACCCATCTTTAAAATACCTCCAGGGATGGGGACTCCACCACCTCCCTGGGCAGCCCCTTCCAGTGCCTGAGAATCCTTTCCTGACATCCAATCTGAACCTCCCATGGTGCAACTTGAGGCCATTGCCTCTTGTTCTATCACTAATTACCTGGGAGAAGAGACAACATCCACCTCACTACACCCTCCTTTCAGGGAATTGTAGACAGCAATTAGGTCTCCCCTCAGCCTCCTTTTCTCCAGGCTCAACAGCCCCAGTTCCCTCAGCCGGTCCTCATCACACTTGTGCTCCAGACCCTTCCCCAGCTCCATTGCCCTTCTCTGGACACAAAAGAGGAGGTATATCTCCTCTTGTAACTTCCTTGGGAGTGCATGCTTACAACACCTTTAAAAATCAGCTTTAGTCCAAAAACACAGAGCAAACCACCCCAAGTAAAACTTGAAAATTTACCATTACCAAGAAAACTCTCTGAATTCAGAGCTGTATTGAAGAACACAGAGAAAAATTCCAACCAAAAGAGAAGAAGAATAAAAGGAGGACAATATAGCCCTGGAATGCATCTTCTGGTCATTCTTAAACACCAATTTGCTGCAATATTTTATCTGACACAAATTTTTCAGCCCCACGTGTGAAAATCCAACAACTGATCAATATATAACACAAGCAGAACCACACTCAAGCGTGTACATCTGTGCTTTGTAACACAAATACATTTTCACGCAAAATTTCTACACACCAACACATCAAAGAAAGGAAATATTTCTGAAAAGGCTGTTTTCCCTTCCAGTGCATAGTTCAACAGTCCCACATCGCACTCATGAGGTGCCTCACCGATACAGTGAGTCGCATACGGTCTTGCCACTGGTCAGAAAATACTGGCGAGTCTCACTCAGGCCGATGAGCTTTGGCAGGTCTGACACGAGGAACATGCCTGGGGAGCTCACTTAGTTAAATGCTAGCTCTGTTTCAGCACATACATTCAATACTGCTTACAACTGACGGCACCCTTCTACACAGAGCCTCAAAATTGAGAAATCTTCACTACTTCTGCCAGGAAGGAAAATGCATGCTAAAGAAAGGTTCCATAGGATCTTGAATTACCCTGGGTTTATTAGCCTGCAGAGAGAGAGATGCCCTGTTCCATGTAACAAGGAAGCTTTGGCTTTGCTCATTCCTCCCCTCATCAGCAGAAATAATCTAAGGACAGGTTTTGGTACAACCTGGATAGGTTATCTGAGTTGGAAATAAAAAGTAAAACATACAATTCGTGGTGTTCAGGCAGCCTATGTGGGGGATTTTTTTGTTTGTTTCGGTTTGGTTTTTGGGGTTTTTTTCCCCCTAAATAAATCTGGTTCCTGGAACTCCAGACACAAATGCCTCACTCTGGAAAAAATATTGTTTTAATAGCTAAAAAAATGTTTTGGAGATTTTTTCCAAAGGAATACTCTAATACATCTTAAAGCTGGATTACACACTAATTATAACAATGTCACATATTGTAAACCTTGAATCTTCAGTAATACATGTCTTTATACCAAAAGAGATGCTACTACATTGTCTTACACATGATAAAAAGCTTACTAATTAGCTATTCTTAACAACTACAACACATTGATAGAAAATTGATTTAATTACCATCTGATCTACTAGAAATCACAAATGCACATAAAGAGCTCGTTAATGAAAGGCATTAGGGCTTGTGCTTTTAATGCACGGTAAGTAAGAAGGTGCATATCTTGGTAATGGAGCTCTGGTTTCAATTTTGCTAGGTTTTTCCAAAGTTCTCAACCTCTAATACTGGATGTGTATTAGAGACTGCTAGAATAACGAAATTCCCTTCAGAAATTGATTTGGCTAAGAATCAATTGAAAGGCAATTTGCATTGCAATAAACTATTTCCTGTGGAGAAAGGGAACAGCTCTGAGAAACAGAGAACACAATTCCCTGCTATCACTATTATAAAGCCTGTGTGTGCATATACATGCATTTCCACATAGATGCTAACGGAGGCACGATTAAATATTCATGTTGTCATTTCCTACGCGTAGCACGGATTGTATTGCAGGAGTATTTTGCTCTAATCAACAGTAACACAACTCAGTTGATATCATGCTCCAATTTGATGCTCAGAGAGTATTGCTGGTGACCTGGCTTTTTCAGAGACACCTAACAGCTACAGATATAATTACTATTCTACTTGGCTGAACTGAGAAATAACACATCTACATGCAAAGACCTGGAAACTAGACCCACACAGACTGTTCTCTTTTACATGCAATTGGCTGGCACAGTCTCAGTAGCTGCTGAATTTCTGTACAGTCATACATCAGAGAAAGAAAACTGCTCTGCCTTGCTACAGTTCTTCCAAGTATTTACATGTCAAAAGACATTTGGCTCTACCTTTTAGAATAGAAAAATTAGCACATAAAACAAAAGAGTCAGTACACCTTTCCAGGAAACCTGTAACCTGGCAGCGAGGAGACCGTCCCCGGTGCTGGAGTACCTCTGGAGCTGCCATCGCCCCGCCACAGCCAGCCGCATCTGCAGAGGCTGCTATTGCAGTCACCACTTGCTAGCGACAGTTCCATGCTCCTCTGACAGTCATTTCTCCTACGCTGCTGGTAAGGCCTCCAAAGGTAGAAACCAAGCCTTCTGGCAACAATCTATTTGGGTAGATTTCAAGCTAAGTTAAGAGAATTGCTTTAATGAGCTTGGGAAGTGATGACATGTGGCAAATTGGGAAGCTGTTATGCAATTTGTGGCGCATATCTTCACATATATATTGGAGAACTGAACTGAATCCAGGCAGTAACAGCACCACAAACCTTGGCTTGAACCAGCCGCGTAGCTCCTGATGTGCAGAGGAATACTATGCCTAGATCTCACCCCTACAGACTAGCACAGCGGCAATGCCACAGGAAAGCCATGGCAAAAATGGACAACAAAAGCACAACAGCACAGAAAAAACTCTTTACCCTTTCAGCAGCTACGTGCTCTGCTTTCTTTCCCATGCCAAGATCTGGGCAAGGGAGCACTCCTGTACTCAGCAACTCCATGGAGCGCAGAGAGAAAAGCTAATTCAAGCAAACATATGGACCACGGTCTCTGGGGAACTGCCTACAGGTGAACCTCACAACAGAGCTGACTCCATGACAATTCATATTCACAGCAACAGAAAGATCCATCTGCATAAACAGGCTCCTCCTGGGACCCTCTTACCCAGTGCGCATTAACAAGCCTTCAAAAGTTTATCATAAGAAAACCAGATCTGTTCCAAGGGACACTCTCCATGTAGCTTTCAAAACTTTATTCAATTATACCTGCTTATGTTTGAGCTATTTACCACTAGTTTTGTGTTAAGTTTGCTCAAAAGAAAGCTTGCTTCAACATTAATGCACTACCATTCTTGCAGCATTTATGGATATTTCTATGATTATTTGAGAACCTCTCCGTTTGTCCTCTGCAAGCAAATAAGGGTTGGATCTGTCTAGGTCAACCTATAGTACTCCTCTTTAAGAAACACTATGCATATTCATGCAACTAAACTTGATATAAATCCTACTGCTTTACTAGAAAACCAACACTAGTTCTGAGCTTGGTGGTACCTCACACAGCTTTCAAAGAGCAGAAAGACCAGTAAGCATAGAATACATTAAGCTTCATAGACAAAATTTCAGATGGACCTACTGCTCACATCAATAGTGATGCTTGTTCAACAAGTGGTTTGAGCCTGAACAACTTTCATCAATAGCTCACAGTATTTAGTCCTGCTAACTGTATCTTCAAAGATAAACCCAACTTAATCATACACATTAGGTCAGGGTACTGAAAGCCCCCAAGGATTGAGTTGTCCCAAGGTTGTAATCCAAGATCTTGCCAGGTCACAAGGCAGCCAACTTCAAACATTTCAAAACAAATCAGCTTGCATTTTGCTGACCATCAAGAAGACTTCATCGCAAATAAAAAACCACAGTGAGCCAGCACTAATAGCAAAAGCAAACCCCTGTCCTCTAGCAAGAAGGGATCTGCATGTTTTCTGGGCATTAGCAGCTGAGACAAACCCTGTGAGGGGCTGCTGCTTACCACCCTAAACATCCTTGAAGATGACTGGCACACATAATCACTTTTTAAAAAGGCCCCCATGCTCCTAAACCATTTGCACATTTTTAAAACATTGACCTCAAGTCTTCATCTCCAATATACATAAATACAGATATGTTTCTAGGGACTAATTTTAAACATGAAGCAGATTTCACTAAACAGAGAGGGAGCTGAGCTACAGCATTTAATACTCCTGTTCCACCTTCCAACAGCTTCCAGCAAACTGCCTGCATGAAATTCATATCCTGTTTAGTATTTTCAAATCCCTAAGCAGTCTGAGGCCTGTTTTTTGCTTCTCGTTCTTGGTTTTTTGGGAGTAGAAGGGAAATTAAGAAATTCACATGCGCAGTTCCTGACAGTGGCTTGGATCAAAGGCACTAGCTGGGTAGCCAACACTCTGCTCTGCAGATGTGCATGTGGAGGGAGATCCTTCTCTTGAAGGATGCCATGTAAAGGCTGCCAGGTTTGCCAAAGGGGCAGAGAATTCACAAGGAGAAACCCAAATCTAACCACCTTTAAGTTTCCTGCTTCCACAGGTTTATAACTTAATCAGTGTTTCAGAGCAGGGCTGAGTAGAGGGATCATATTGCAGCTCACCCATCAACATTGAAAAGTCCACACGAATTTGCACTATTGTCCTAGGACTACAGAGCAAAGGCCATCGGCATCAGCCAAAAGCTGTACAGCATCTACTCTGCCATGCCAGTGAAGAGCTAGAATTCATGATGCTTCCAAGAGCCATCCAAAAACTACAGCACAGAAATAAACCATGCCCTCTAACCCAAAAGTCAGCCAACGCACGGTGGTATCTACAAGCAACGTGTATTTACGGGGAATACAGCAGAGCAAGAGTCAACCTGCTATTTGCTGCCCTCAGTGCATTTTCAAAGATCACAAGCAAAAGCCGTGACATTTTCACCACCAGTGGTAAGCTCCAGTGTGCAATTCTCTTATCTACTTTTATGCCATTCTAGGTTTTAACAAAGATTTTAAAGGATGGGAAAATACGTATGTAATGGGGTTATAAGGTCTCTGTGGGGTTAAAAAGAAGATGGCAAAAACCAATAAAGTAATCCATCAATGTAGAAGTCATTTTCATGTCCCACTTTTTCAGCTGTGGAACATTTCTTTTGGAAAATAGTCACTAACAAGTAAATCCATGGGGATTCCCCCCACCTCACTCCCCAACACTAAATATTTCCTGTGAACTAGTGTTTTGAAAATTTCAACGGGTTTAGAGGTTCAGTTTTGTACAGATAAGTATCCAAGAGCTCAAGTGTGTACCAAGGCTCCTTTGATCTACACACCACACTGGAATTCCTAGGAGAAAAAGCTCTCTTGCAAGATTTCCTCTATTCCTAAATTTTTGCCAAGGTGGAAATAGCTTATTCCTTTTTCACAGCAGCTCAGTGTTTCACTTCCAGCTTAGCTGCAAACAAGAGACACAAATAATTTTAAGGAAACAGTCCGATGAAGAGATCAGCTTGCACATACACAAGTAAGCAGGAAAATCTCTTGGAAAGATTGAGGCTTCCAAGAGTTTCTCAGACTTAAAAGCAGGTGTTGGTTCACTAAAAATTTGAGGTGGTGGGCACTGAACAATGTGGCCACTGTTTGCATTGGAGTGCTCTTACAGAAAAAGCTGGCAAATAAATAGCCTCCCAAGGTAAAGGATCCAACAGCAACAAGATTTTCTTAGCTCAAACAGAGGACCATGACCTTGGAGAAGCCCAAGTCCACAGATCAAGTAGAAGTGACAACTAAGTATTTGATAGCAAGCCCAAAGCACCCTCAGGTCTTTAAACCCCAGATGCTAACCTGGAGCCTGTTGCTGCATTTCACTGCTATAATGAGTTAAGCCAAGATTGTGTGTGTCAGTCTCCTATACCTTGCAGAAATGGACTGAAAATAAGAAAAATCTTCTCCAAAGATCACTCTGAAACAAAATTTCTACTGCCATGCTCCTATCACCTTATCCCAATGTGCACTACCTTAATGAAGGGCTCCCAGTAACAAGCAACAGTGCAAAAGGACCTGCTGATTCTCCAGTGAGACACTGCAGTAATCAATACTCTGAATCTAATGAAAGTGGGGACCCAAAGGCCAAGCCATGTTTTATTAACATCACCCACAGCCTCAGAAGGCCAGAAACATGCTTTGAGTTGCAAGGCTGCAACAATACTTCTATACTTCTGCAGGATTTTTTTAACAATAGAAAAGCTCCAAACCATTTCAAAGCACAGAGGAAATTCATATCGCAAGTCCTCTTCTCCGGGAAGGGAGAGGGAAGGCAATCCAATTATCTCCCCAGACAGGAGTATGAGGTTTGTATGAGCAATCAGCATATCTGGACAGCTGAGGAGAGCAGACACCAGCCAAACTTGGGCCCTGCTTCATTTACATGCCAGGCACACCGCACACAGTTCAAACAGTGAGTTCCACTGAAGTTATTAGCATCAAGGAAGGGAGGGTGTGGGACCCAGGCCCCTCTTTTGACTTTCATTTGCACACAGAAGACTCAATAATCATCAGGTGGATCTTGAATGAGGAAACCCAAACCTGACCCTACCAGAAAACAACCATCTCAGGCTAAGTGCTGTCTTGGAGGAATATGAAATGACAACATAGAGGAAAGAGCCAATTTCAGGTATAGACAAAACACACTTTTTATCATTTTCTACCTTTTTATTATTATATACTCACTGTGGGTTAATGTATGAGACATGGAAGAAGTCTCAGCTGGCGGGTGTTACTGAGTGCTCTTCATTAAGGTGAAACAGCCTGGGGAAACCCTTCCTCACAGAAACAGCTATCAGGTATCCAAACCTCTGCTGTTTATCAATAAAGTATACATCCCTATATCAATAAAGTATTATTTCACTTTTCCACAGTGAAAGAGCACTACCTTTCTTTTAGGCTTTTTAGGACTATGGTTTAATTAGAAGGTGTTTATAGCAAGGATGCTTAGGTGCATCTCAAATAAATGACTTTTTTAACTTGCATTGCAGTGCCACCAAGAAAAGCTCACTCTGGGTTTAAAACAACAGTAGAAAAGCACAGTTCAAGGAAATATGGAACCAATGGTTGGGAGAAAATAACTACGTTCTTAGCAGTGAAGTCCTACAATCCAAAAATGCTCATTTTAGTGTCTCTCACAGAACAGCCCTTTCATTATAACACACTTAACTTTCGTTTTAACATAACTAACACAATATGTGCACACAAAACTCTCTCAGCCCTTGGAGGACACAGCAGGCGGTGGAAGGATCCTTCACCTAAGGGAACTGCGTCCCCTCAGCCACCACAGCTCTACTCCAAGGTGGGACTTGCAGCCACGGGCTTTTATAGGCAGCAGCCATGTGCTCTTTCTTACATGTCATTGTTCAGCATAGTACGTCACTATGACGGGCCCGGGTGGCTAGAAGCCATTAAAGGAGAAGCCTTCTCCCAGCCCCTTTGGGTGCCATCTTGTGGAGCAGGCAGCCCTGAGCTCCAAAATGAGCCTTTTAGAGGCCTCCCGGAGAAGTCCAAAGGCTTTTTTTTTTTTATTTAGACAAAGTAGTTTCATAAGGGGATGTATAAACACTGTTCCTTCAGAAGGTCAGTGATTTAATAAACCCTGCATTGCTTTGAAATGTCCTTTTTTCACTCCGCTGTGAAGCCTGGATTTTACCTCATCTCTGGTGAACTCTTTGACTGAACTGTGTCCCAGGTTCAGGTTGGAAGAAGAAAAAAAAAATAAACCAATTCACCTTATTTTCTCTCAGTATTGCCATGTCTGAGGCTGCTCACTGGCATTGGTACTCATAACACAGAGCAGAGGGAGAGCACCATTTCCCTCCCTAAATTTCAAGCTCTTATTTCAAACCTCCTTATTCACAGATGAAAGCTCCTGTTGTCCCAAGCTCCCTTAGGCTTGAAGCACTTCAGCAAGTCTAGAAATATTTTTGGCAAGCCAGAATGTTTAATCAGAAACAAGCAGAAAGCTCTGGCAATAACTTCTGGAAGCCCACAAAACCGTGACACTGACCAGGACAGACCTTCTCCCACCTTAGGTTTTGTGTCCTCCATGGCAATCAATGAGACACACCAGCAAAACAAACAGATCTGCAACTGTATTTAATGTTTAATTGAGATTTAACACCCAAGTCCACTCATTAAATAATGCAGTTTGGGATTGAGATCTTGCGGCAAAGAGGAGCAGTGCAAAATTCAGTCCTTGGAGAAACATCCAACCCCTTGAGTTATAATCCAGAAACTTGTGGGGGAGAGATGGAGGGCTGCTCCACCTCCAGCAAGGCTCTGTGCCTCTGGAATAAAAACAGGCCCTACGCTCACAAAACACACTTATGGGATTAATTTAGTAATTTTTAAACTTCAAAAAGTAAATGTTGTTTGCAAGTCTGGTGATTTCCGAATTCCTGGTTATTTTTCTAAGTTTGACAGAAAAATGTGAAAACGCTTTAGGTTTAAAGGTGAAAATATTGAAAACAACTGCAAAGAAGCTACTAGGGGAATAAATATGTCCACCTAGTTCATTTTTTGAAATATTATTTATATGGCTGAAACATACTAGAAAATTTTGAGTGACTGTAGTAAGGTAAGAAGGTTTATAGCTTGCACTTCCTTTGGTGGCATTTGCTCTACATCCATGTAGCACAACTTGCAAGGCTACAGCAGTCAAGAGGTGCAGGCGCCTTTTGTTTCATTAGCTTGAAAATGGATATTTCACATACCAGTATAATATTTCAGTTAATATTTCAATAGTTAGAAGGCTATTTGTTTATTAGCGTAAGAAGAAAAACCCAGAAATTATGTGAGATTCCTGCCTCTTCATGGCCCTTATGCCTAATGGTCACAGGATCCTCTTGGAGCAATTTAAAAAATGTAAACTGAATCTGAATGTAGTGTTTACCTGGCACCTCTTTACGGGTGTTTTCGATTTGATATTTATTTCATTCTGAGTCATGACTGATTGCTAAAATGTTACACCAGCATGTCCAATCTGTGTGTACAGTGAGGAGGAAAACTCACATACCTGGTCACTCCGTGGCATCATATTGCAGGAGCTGAGCACAGCTTATTAACTGTTCACGTTGATAAATAACAAAAATCAAACAAATGTCTATGGACATAACACTTATTAGTAGAGAAGAGCCTGTGGGGAAATGCAGAAATGGAAACTCCCTGTGCAAAAATAATATATTTGCCCACCGCTGTCTGATATCACTCTCTAGGACTGTCTGTAGAGGTGTATCCCAGGAGCAGCATCCACCTTGCACTGACGCCACCCAAAAACAGGAAGGAGAAAAACATGGAAAGCCTAAAGCTTTCCAGTATCAGGCAAGCAGGGTATTCTTTGCCCCTCAGTAACAGTGATGTATTTTCAACTCTTCTTGCAACTGTAGCTCTTCTTACATAGACTGCAATTTGCAGTCCAGGAATGCAGCACAACGCTCAAAGCAAAACAAAGAAAAGTCACCTTCCCAGCAAGTCACACAAAATAATCCCAGCAACAAATAAACTGGAGAACTGATCTATTGTGTTCTTGCTTATAAGCCTCACTGGCATTCAGGAAATTTAAAATTCAAGGGGAAGCTGAATTAGATTTTCATTAAGAGTTATCGGCACTCCCCACACAGTTTTTTCTGACTACTGATCTGTTGTTTATATCAGAAGTTAAGTCCATGGTAACTTAAGGGCTCCTTGCCCCTGCCAGCAGAATGGGAATGTCTGATTTGACACCAATATTCACATTTCTCTGTGTACAATGGGAAAAAACTTTGCATTGCAATTTTATTCTCTGGGATACCCAATACCACTGTAAGACCTTAAATTGTGGTTAGAGCGCCTTATTGTTTTTAACTTTAATTCAATACAGCTACCACAGCTCTGGACCAGACCCAAAACCTCATCTGGTCTGCGCTTTTAGAGTTAGCAACTTATTAAACTGCTTATTCTTATATTTTAAATAGGACTTCTACTGGTATTAAATGGCATGTTTTGAATGGAAAAGTTCTATGCTTGACAAAAATCACTTCTCCATTACAGATCAGATGAACTTTTTCTGTCTCAGCAAGCACGTGGTGAGGGCAGAAAATCGCAGCGGCAGAGCTGGCTTATCCTGCTGGGAGCATAGATGCCCAAATCTCCATTTTCTCCATCTGTAGTTTCATTAATCAAATGGTAGATCAGCACCAAGTATAAGGTCCAAAGCAAAAACAGCCCTTTTGTCCCAAACCTAATAGCCTTCACACATCTCCTCCAAACAACATTACCAAATTCCTCCTACCCCTAAATCTTCCATCCTAAAAGCAGCGACAGAAATGATTCAGGTCTTGAGGAGCAAGAAGGGCAGCGTGAGGAACAGTCTCCTTCGAAGCCCCTGGTCCTCACTCTGCTGTGGGCTTTCACAGGTGCAACTGTGCCAGGGAGGCATTGCTGCAGGGGGAGGTGGCAGAGCTGTGCAAAAATCCTTTTAAGTCTCTTGGATTTGGAGCAGACAGGAGTGCTGCTGGAAAAAAACAGAAGTCTAATAAACCATCCGAAAAGTTGGCTTTAATAGGTTAAATAGATGCCAGCCTTGCCTAAAAATGCAAATGAAACATGTCTCCAGATTTCACAGAGAGCTGCTTCGGTACTATTGAAAGAGTTAGATGTCAAGTCAACTTTCTTTATTAGCTACCGCTTCGAGTCTGCTCCCCAAACGTGGCTGGAGCACGGCTGATACTGCAGAAACAACGGGAGAACAAAACACCAGTATTTATAAATCGAAAAATGTGCTTGGCCCACAATGAAGGCATTGCTGTGTTAAATATTGCACCCTAGCTGGATTTTACAATCCAGTGGGGTCACACTGTCTGGAATACTACAAAAACATATTTAATCTTCTGGGAGCTGATGAACACAGAATATAAAATGTCTCTGTAGATTTTCAATTCAAAAATAACCCGAGTTGGAACCTTTTAAATCGCTCTGTCTGCAGCATCCACTGCCTAAATCTTTCTAAGCTAGAAGCTGATCTGTAGCTCTCACAAACAGAAAGGATTTTGTCTTGCATAAAACCATCTTGGGCCAAATCCCATCTTGGATGTGTTGATGCAACCTCACTGACAGATCAGGTCAACTAGTGTTGCAGCGTGGCAAGAGTGCATGAGTATGCCCCCCCAGATCTCACTAATTTTAAAGATCCTCAAAAGATCCCAGGTATGTTATTAGGAAGCTCTAAAGCCTCACAGAAAAGTTTGGGAACGCTCGTGAAAAGATTCTCTTGGAGAATAAAATGCAATATGAAGCGTTTCCCATTGTGCACACTGTATCAGGGCAAGCACGCAAACGGAAAGGGGAATCTCTGCTTCTGAAAACTCCAGTCTCAGCAAACGACTAACACCAGTTTCTAATAAAAGGCTACAATTCAATGAAAAATAAACTTTGTGTAAGCAGTCCTTGCTATGAGAGCTACACAGACACTGACATTGCAAACCTGAGACCTCTCACAACCTGTAGGAGGGACCACGTCTCGTTGAACAAGCCTTACCAGAGGGACAGACCCCAAGCATGAGCAGTAAGATCCCTTTATGCCTCCAGCTCTCAGACCCATTCATCAGCCCAGATCAGATAGACCTGCCCACCTCTTTTCTACCATCTGCCTGGCTGAATTTCATCTCCTGAAATCTCATTAATGACCCTCAAATGCTTTGTCATAGGAAATAGATAGATAAAAAGCAATATATATACCATCTCCTACAGGTCATGCTCCTGATAAATACAACCATATGGTAAATGCAACAGCAATGAGCATCACAACAAATAAACGATGTACTAATTAAAGCTAGTCTTACAGAAACACTGAGTAATCGCAGCCAGCCCTCCCACCTGCAGAAGAAGTGGTAGGAAACCAGCAGGAGAATCTCATCCAGAGAAACAGAGGCCTCAGACACAAAACTCAACTATGACAGTGGCCAAGAAGAGAAGAGGAGTCTCAAGGAGTCCTCAGTAGTTAGGAGAAAGCTTTAGGTGATAAAACAACCAAAATTATATCCAAAAACAGGTGGGAAAGACCAGACAGAGCTTCCTGTTGCCAGAGCTGACAAAGGGAAAACTCTTTTCAGACTGACAGGTCAGGCATGAGGAAAGCACTGGTCCCAGACAAATCCACATTATACATTGAAGGCATCACACACATTTACATCCCAGTCAGCTCAAAACAAATGGCTGTAAGCAGCCAGGAACATAAGAGACAACAACCCCCATATTGAAATTCAATTGCTGATTGTAAGAAAAGGATTTTTTTAATTAAAAAAGTGTCTTTTCTTCATTCAGAACGCAGAAAGCATCTGGATAAACCCACAAAAATACCGAGAGTCTTCTTACCTACCCCAAATGCTACCAAAAAGGTAAATCTTGTGTTTAATCAAAGGTAGTATTTTAAATATAAACTTTGTTTAGCTGTTTTAAAAACAAAATTTGAAGTTAATCACTATGGGCAACTAACCTCTGCCATCTAAAAAAAATAAGAAATTGACCTATTATACCTCCAGAAAAGCAGTTAATTGCTTAAAACATGTAGACTGCTGTTCAGGAACAGCTTGAATTTTTTTCCATCTGCAGTGAAAACCATCTGTTCTGCATGGGAGATTTCATGACTTTCCAGGTCCGTTTCTAAATTGAAATGGATGTTTTAATGATGAAAAATGGGGGGAAGTGATGAATACTTCATTAAAGCACATTATTTCCCTGTCAAACTTATATTCTCCTGACTGTAAGCAAAAATAATGTCTGAGCAGAGTTAACGTCTTGGGTTATCAGGACTGCAGATGCCTCTTGGTATTTGATTGAACAAATAAGCTATTTCAGAACCTGCAAACAAAAATGATTCAATAAATTGGAATTTCTTTTCCTGCTAATGAAAACCAGAGTTTTCAAACTCTTTAAATTACCTATGTGTAATGCAAAAGACACTAAAGAGAGGGTATTTCCACTGGTTTACTTTCAATGCACCATTCTTACAACCAGCAAGACACAATAAAAACGTCAGTAGGTACACAGTATAGACTCAACCAGCAGTTCCTTTTGCAAACTGTATTTAATTATTTTAATAAGATGAGAGGATATAATTTCCCACCAATGCAAGCACATGATGAGGAACCAGCAAACTGTAGAAAACATTCATATCTATCATACAAATAAACACACACTGTTTTTCTATAACATTTCTCAGTATATTTGCCAATTACCACATATTTTTGGACTGAAGCAAGTGTTTGCTCAAGCATAGAGAAATGATAACATAAATATCCAAACAGGGCTTTCTTTTGTGCTTAGGCAATTTATTAAACCAACATGGTATTTCAGTATGACATGAAATTGAAAAAAAAAAAAAAAAGTTAGGAGACAGTAATTGTATTAGAATTCAGAATAAAATACCAAAGCCTTCAAAACGATCAAGCATCAGAAAAAAAACATGCAAATCCCAAGGTATTCTGCTATCCCATTGGACTGGGTTAACCACGCTTCACTTCTGCCAGGACCTGGCCAAGACTTTCCAAATTAACATCTGACTTTCAATATGTTACCTTCTGAAAATACCCAAGAGGAGACTTCTTAAAAACATCTAGTATTCAAAGGATCGCTAACAGTGCCTTTGATAATCAATTCGCTTTTCAGACATCTAAAAGATCAATAGACATTTATGAAAACCTGAGCCTGTGTTACATAGCTCGAAGGTTCTTAGTAAAATTGTTGTTTATTAGAGATTCCCAATGAAATAAAAGCCAAATTCAAAATGCAAGCAGGCTATCTCAAAGCTAACCTCTGAACATAACATGCCACAACACTTGTCCTTTACTTGAAGACTTCCAGGCAATGGGTGAAGTCTATACAACCTCCTACATGAATGATATTGATTCCCCTAAACTCAGATAGGCTTTGATAGAAATAAAGTTCTACTTGCTGAAATCTTCCTCTCGCTGTCAAAAACCCCATTAAAGTCATGAGGACATTCAGGAAAATTAAAGCAAATCAACATAAGACATCCAGACGTGGGACACAAATTTAAACTCTTCTGTGGAGCCCTCCTTCCCCCAGGTTAAGGGGAAGAACAATTTACGCTCCTTTAGTAGCTCAAGATGCATCATAAAACTGGCCTTGGTCATCTCCTTAAAATTTGTGCCACAAAGGCCAAAGCCACAACATGACCATCAGTATAAACATGTGGATGCACTTCCTGCATCGTGGTCATGACGAGGAGCTGCTGGCTGTACTGAAAGAAGGTAACATAACATTCCGCCCAACTCATCCACAGCCCAAAATTTGGTATTGCTTGCAAACGAGATAATTGTTTAGCTGACAACTTAAGAAGAGCTACATAGAGGTCTAATGGTGCTTTGGTTATTTAACCAAACAAGGGAAAATACTACAATATATGACAATGCTCAATTGAAAAATCATGTACTTTAATTACATTGCAGTACTAAATACGGTACTTGATTTAATCTAGCAAATTTCAGCTTATTGACAGGAACAGAATGATTAGGCAGAAAGAATCTTCCTGGATTTCTCTATATTCATCTGAACAGGATATCAGAAAGAAAACGATGACAGTAGAGACTTTGCGCAATCAATACATAATGAAATAGCTTTAAAGTAATAATGTTTTGCTTGCCCAGTGCCTGTTTCTTTTCTTCATAATTGATTTTGCACTGAAGTTTTAAGATTGCATTAGCAGCCTCAAAATCATCGCTATGAAAACAGCTAGTTTATACCTCTTGTATCTTCTCCCAGCAAGTTAATCCCAGGTGGAAGACTTGCACTGATAGTGCTGCTTTGGTGCTGAATTGGGATTTTAATTAGTTATTATGGTTTTTTTCTGTTTGCTTCTACAGCGTAAGACGCAGGGACTTGACAAACAAGCAAGTTCTCCCTATTCACACCCTTAGCTCAAGTTGGAGAAAAACTGACAATGTCATCTGTACCTCTGGTGAACAAAAAACCCACACAGCACGTTTACTTAAAAAAATACCATTTCATACACCCATAAAACGGAGGTTATGAGTGGTTTACATAAAAAATATTGAAAATACTTTCATCGCAATCAAAAATATTATGGCACATCTATAGGTCATTGCCAAAGGCCATGAACAATATGTGATCTGATTTCTGCGAGTTGAGCTGACTGGCGCCTTTGAAACCAGTTTTGGCACCAATATAAAACACATTTCTGTTGGTTCAAGGAACTAGAAACAACAATGTAAATTTAGCTTTTAAACCAGATATAAAAGTACTTTGGGTAAAACATTTGGCTGTCATTAATTTTCCTCCACAGCAGCAAACCAAAGGGTAGTCCTCCAGGTGACCCCGGGATGTGTATATTATTCACAGTATAGCAGTCATTTCATAGACTAACTGCTGTGTTTAACTTGGATCCAGACCTTAAAATTCCCTAACATAGTTTAAAAGTATGATTTGGAGCCAAACTGGATGCAAGGATTTTCAGTTTGGGTTTATTTTCCTTTTGGTAAGTATATTCCATATATAGTCCTCCTCCTAAACTGAGAATTCTTGCATATGTAATATGAGAAGGAAGGCAAGATTTAGAAATACACAGCCTACCAAATAGCTTTAAGAACTGAGAACAGAAGAATTTGATAAGAATACAGTAAATTCTACCCTTTCTTCAAAAAAAAAAAAAAAAAAAAAAAGAGTGAAATCAAGAATAAAATATTGTCTACAAAACAGTTTGTAAAAGCTATATCCTTTTAAGCCAATAAATTTGCAAGGAGAAGTTTTTATTCAGCCTATTCTACCACTTTAAATAGCTGCATACTTAAAGACTTCCACTGGATCAGATTTTAAAATGCCCTTTTCCTAGAGGTGTCTTCCAAAATTTTCCTCGATTCACGCTGCAGACAAACTATTCTCACCCTAGACAAGCGACAAAAGCTTTCTATATAAAGCCAGGAGGGAAGGATACCTGAGACATCCATCTTGAAATTCTGTTTAAATAATGCTATTATTAGATTTTAATCTAGAAACAAGAGATATGTAAATTCTAGCAATCAGATCAGTTGTACTTCCTATGGCACCGCATGGTGAAAGG
The DNA here is from genome assembly GCF_000700745.2 of Antrostomus carolinensis. NCBI lineage: Eukaryota > Metazoa > Chordata > Aves > Caprimulgiformes > Caprimulgidae > Antrostomus > Antrostomus carolinensis. The sequence continues at coordinate 9,298 of NW_010323102.1, read as the reverse complement.
ATGCCCTAAGGTAACCAAGCTCCATGTACAAATTGTAAAACAAACCTGCTATCTTGAATGCAAAAGTCACGGGCGCTTCTAGAAATCATTGCCTCAAAGTCATTTGCTCCCTTAACAGAGGATTCTCTTTAATTCATTATTATAAGAAATTTAAATGTAAGCTTTTGGTGTGGATCTTTTCCATCGCCGTCTCCTGGAATATGCAGACATGCCTTTATTACCATGCCATGATGATTTTTCTCTCGACTAGGAAAAACAGGAAATAAAAAAATACAGCAAATGGAGAGAGATGATGGGGAGAAGCAATGCCCACTCTCAGTCAGCTCCCACTAGAGAAAAGTCTGCAATCTTCAAAGAAGAGACAATCAACAATTGCTTCCCGATCGCAACGTCAAAGACACACTTTTCAGATGTACAAGGAGAAAAGCAACACCAGAAGTGCCTAAATATATTGCAATCCATGGGGTTTGTAACCCAGCTCCGCAGCCATTCCTTTTTTGCATAAGCAAGGAACCTGAGAAGTTCAGTTCCAATTCAGCACATATTTCTGCTAATGATACCTTTCTGGAAAGGAGGGGTTTGCTTTTCTTTGCGGGATTTCTAATACTTTCTGTGTTTCTGCTGGCGGGTAGCAATTCTATGCAACTTAGTTCTGCTTTTTTTTTTCTCTAAAATTGCATTTCTATTATTTTCTAGACTGGAGTTCCCGGTGATTGATTAGTCTCAGCATGAGGCTTTTTGGCTACAAAACAAGGGGAAGAGAGGGGATCTTTTCTATTAGCAATTATGTTCTAACAGCATATCTCTGAGAAGTTTTTTCCTAACAAATTAAAAAAAATGTTTTAGGTGATGTTCAGCAAAGCAATTTATTAAAGTAATTATTTTAAAATCCAAGCCTCTGAGGTTTGCACAAAAGCACGCATTTTTCTGTGAAATTAATACTTACAGGAAGATCAACAAGAAACATTCATAAATGTCTTTCTTCAAGACTGACACAAAATTAGCATCAAAATTCATAACCTTTGGGTAAATAGGGACATGCCAAACACAAAACTCTCTTCAGGTTTTTGAGACCCTGAACCTCTGCTGACTTCCATAGTGAGACAATTTTAGTGCAAGACACAGCAGGCCAGGCATGCTTTCCAAAAATACCAAATTGAGATTACATAAAACAAGTGGAAAGACTGAAAAAGAAAAAAGGTTTTGATCAAACAATTTATGGCATTTCTGGCTGTGAATGCAAATGAAATAATAGCAGTGACCTTAAAAATGAACTGAAGCAAGGGGTCCTTAGAGGCTTGAATCAGAATAGAAGGTTATTTTTTTTCTCTGAGGGTGAGATAATGCTTGGACTAGAGCTTTTTAATACATTGTGCTCAGTAAATCCAGTCCAGGGACAAAACTCCTGTAGAATATTTGATTTCTGGCATGACAGCTACTATGTTGAATTAGTAAATCATTCTGCAGTAAGTTACATTTTTGAGGCTTCAGAATGCTTATTTTCTGGAGATTTGTACTCACTTACTAATCATTTTTATAGATGTTAAAAGTAAAAAATAAAGGAGGTTGTTCTGAGGGTGCTTTATTTTTCTTTCTTATGTAATAGGCATGCTTTGTTTCAATTTTTTCCCATAGGAAACAGCTGATATTAGCAGTACCCAAACTTGGGAAGAAATGTGAACAGAGGAGACATGGAAAAAACCTCCACCCTGCTAAACATATTTTTTCCTGTATTACATGAATATGTTCCCAAGAAACCTTGAAATACAATACATCCGTATTTACTTTCTATACTGTTATCCAGTATCCACAGTGTTCCTCAATGGGATACCCTACCAGTGATGGGTATCAAGCTTTATCCCAGTCCTCGCCTGATGGCTGCTGCTTGTAAAGAAGACCTTATCTGCAGCATTTTGGGCCGGATGCAGAAAATGCAGACCTTCACCTGCCAGGTGTTTCCCAAAACAGCAGTCCAGGGCTTTTGCCTATGCCCAAAAATTGTTCATTTCTCCAAAACTCTCCTCCTTTTCGAACAAGATGATGCTTGACAAGGGCTTGTTCTTCTCAAGGCTGAATATCTTCTTCTCTTGGGAACAGCTTTGCAAAGTATACTGCTGATTCTATAAAAATAGTGATTTTGGAAGCCAGACATTTCCATGTCTCTCTCAGACCAAGATAGCCTGGAACTTGATTACAAACATGTCAGTCTGTGCAGGAGGAACACCAACCACATTCCAAATCTCAACTGACATTAACAGAAAAAATGGAGATGGTTGGTCGGTGGCTCTCTTGGGAAAAGCCTCATAGAGTGCCTCCCAGGATAATTTAGTAAAAACAGTTTCTCTGCAAGACCATTTCTGTTCCTAAGAGTTACCCAAGTAAGACAGCACTCTCGTAGTCTCCTTCACTCTAAGGAGAAATATAAAATAACACATAATAGTTTTTAAAAGTTTTGAGAATTAAAAGCTAAAAAGAAGCTACAGACACGGGTTTCTAGGTACACACAAAAAAACATGAAGTCTCACTGCAAGGCTTTTTAGAGTCGCCCTCTCCACAGGGCATGGATACCAGTTGTAATATAGAAACAACTGCTGTCATAGAATCATCAGCATGTTGGTGGACCTCAACTTGCTTTCAATTAATTAGTGCATTCATGGTGACCATATAAGTGCTAGGGTTAGAGGAATAAAGGAGAAGACATTTTTCTTTTTCCTTTGTCCAGACACTGGAAATATTAGCAGTCACAGCTTTTTCTCGGGCTATCCCAGTAATTTTGCACAACAGACATCTCATAGCTAGCATAGCAGAAAAAAAAAAAAAAAATCCATCATTGTTTATTGTCTGTCTAAAGCTTAATTCACTCTAAACTCACAAGCTACTCTGAATCACTCTCTGTTCTGTCAAGTGACATATAAAAAAAGAAAACTCAGAACAGGAAATCTGTATGCAGAATCTAAAATTAAAAAAAGGAAAACCTCTACATGACTGTGGCTCTTCTTCTGTGAGCAGAGCTCAGCAGGCACTTCATCATTACCCCAAACCGCTGTTTATTTCCTCTCCTGTATCCTGCCATACAGCAGTGGTCACACCTGAGACAGGGACAGCTCAAAGCTTCCCATGGATTGTTTCTACCCTTTCTTCAGCACTAATAAACATCATTAGAAAAAGCAAACCATGTGTCATATCCATCACATCCAATGCATCTCCTGTGCTGCTCCTCCAGCATTCCAACAGCGAGGTGCTGCCATGGAGCACACAGCTGTCTCATATGCAATTATTTCTTTGTCTCTCTTAAAACAGGAGACTTCTCACAACAGTTGCTCCACTGTATTATCTCTGAATATGCAACTAGGACAACTTATGGAAGTGTGCATGGGATTTTGCTCATCAAACAGTTTAAATATCCAAAATTGTTTTTTTTATCATGTAAACCCTGTTGTTTTTACCTTCTGAAGACTGCTCAGTGGACAAAGCTTTCCTTTCACACATCTGGCTGCTATGTACACCTCTCGTTGGAAATTGTTCCTGTACTTTTGAGGTTTCAGTCGCTGCCCTATTTCTGTATCAATTCGGATGCCAAGCAAATAGTATTCAATCAAAATTACTAGTCAGGGTTTGGCAGCTGGCGCGGCAGTTCACAAAAGCACATAGGAGTATAACTAGATGACAGCTACACAGTTGCTTTCCAGCACAGAAGCAACAAAAATAATACACATGCAGCGGGTAACAGTAGGGCAGGCTTTCAATGCCAGCTACGAACCCCTGCCAGTTAAGGCAAACAATCATTTAATTTTCTTGCAGAGAGGGAGATGATTGACTTTTCATTCAAAGCGGCCCTCAGAAGGTCAGCAGAAAAAAAGAAATATTGAAAAATAATGTAAATACCCAAGCCAAGATGGGCTTCAACATGACGGAAGGCTCATATTCACAAGCAAAAGCAGGGACCAAGCAGATTAACGTCACTAAAATCTAAATAAAGTGTCCTTCTCCGGGCAACACAGAGGAGCTTCGCGGAAATGATAATAAACTCCATCACGAATACTTGGATGCAGACCATGCCCGAGCTGTACAACTGCCCGAGAAGCCCTGTTCCCAAATTAACAGTTTATTCCTCTACTTATGTCTTAAAACAGAATTCTTTACATAAAAGGACTCTGTGACCCCACTGTTAAGCACACTGGAAGACGATGCTCCAACAGCTTCCCCTCAAACACCTTCCTAGTTTCTAATGACAAGGGATTTTGGACAAATTTTGCTGAAACTATGGTCATACCAAATTTACACACGAGCTCAGGCAATGGCAGCAATTACTAGAATGACCTCAAGGCTCAGAGAGGAATCAAGGCTAGAGGGAGGCTTGTTTTTCTGCAATAATTTAGTAGCAGATGGTGACTGTTGTTTAGACCTTCTAAAGAAAAGTAGCCTTGAAACAGGCACTTTACAAGTTTAATTAACATGATATTGAGAGGAATATTAAATGTCTAAAGCAGAGACACAGAGCCTCACACAATCTTTAACAAATCAAAACTCTAATGCTGAGATTTGTTTGGTACCTTTTTTGGGATGTGAATTTCAAACTTCAGATTGATGCTTCATCCTCTGTGCTTTCCAATTTTATTATGCAATGCTCAGCTTCTCAATAAAGGTCTTTGCTTGTAAAATGCCAAATGTTTTACAGCTCTTGGCAGAGATTGAGACCATTCAGCATTTCACCTGTATTTTGTTTGCCAATAGGTAAAACAAATATCTAGATGTTCTTCCCTTTATAATGTGAATATCTTCATAAAGCAGCTAGGTCAGCCTCATTTCACACACAGGCATACTCTGAGCTTGCAACTGGACTGAAGTGACCCAACAATTTCAAAAGCTTAAAATAGGAGTAAAGAAAAAAGTAAAACGAGCCAAGATTTAAGAAGCCAACAAAAGAAGCAATCAAATATTAAGCTCTTAGGGATGGGTCAGAAGTCAACAGCATCACATTCAGAAGGACACTCAGGTCAATTTGTGGCCAACTAGTCAAGACAAACCAGATCTGCCTGCAAGTCAGAGAAAATATCACTGTATGTTTTGGACTCCTCTGGATTTAAAACACTGTTCTGCTTGAATAATTTTGATTTATTAAAAGGATACAACAGCCTTCCCTTGCCTAAAGAAAACACGTACGTTGGTTGTTCTTCTGTGTAAGGATCAGAACGGTGTGTTTACATGAGGGTGGCATTTCACAAACTGTGTCTCCATTACCTTCCCACTTGCTGCTTGACAAAGGCAGTATCAAGCCTGGACTGATGAGTGCTAACAGGAAGAAAAATGCTCTATTGCAGCTATTAAATGGAGATAGATCGAGAGGAATTCAATTATAGACAGAAAATATATATTTCTAACCTGTACATTCAAGGGAAATTTAAATGACTCCTTTATATGAGCTGAGATATAGCCGAGATTTCTTCAAAGCTTTTTTATACTGCTAAAAAAAGTACACTTGCTGTTGACTTCCACCAGCACACATGGTATGCCAGAAAGCACATGAAATAATCATATGAACAAACAACTACTGGTACAGAAATGAAGGCAAAATCAATTCTCCCTCCACTTACCGTTGAATGAAAACCATTCAGAAACATTAAACATAACAGGGAAAAAAATGGCCCTAAAAACTGAAAAGGAAATTGACAAATTTAATTTGCTTGTTTAACTCAAATTACGTATGTCTTTTACTGTAATGTTTTTTATTGCAATTATATTCACATTCTCTTCTCATATCCTCTTTTACATGGACACATCAACATCATATTTGGTTCAAAGACTTTCTAGACTCAGGGCAATGCGTCTTCTGGAAGACTCAGCACAACAGCACTGCTGTTAAATTGTTCAGCATGATGTTTATTTAAAATTTAAATGTTTTAAAAGGGCATCTAGATCTGCACTATCTGCACTATGTACCTGTGCAAACGCCGCCACAATGTCACCGGGTTATTCACATTCACAGTGCTCCCTCACCAGTTCTGTAGGACCGCTGCTTTTTAAATAATTACCTTATTTTTATTTATTCTGTAGTGCTATAAATAAAAATGCTCAAGTTAAATCTCCTTGATCATAAATTCAAAGAGGAAATCTACAACTGAAGGAATTAGTTACTCTGTTTTCAGCTACCAAAACACATGTATAAAATATCTCAGCCAAACTTAAACTGTATCAGATCTATAACAAAAACATACTGATTTCTGTCAGAAGCTGCCAACCCTCATTAATCACATCCTGATAAATGAAACTCTTTTCATCGCCATCAACATATATTTTCTCTGAAATGGAAGAAATGTTTCAGGTTAATCTTTTTGACAAAGTAGTCAATTCAATGAAATAATTTTCTCCATATAGCCTGGATCCTCAACTAGTATAAATTCACAAAGCAAAGCTGGAGCCAATGAAGTTACGCTGATTTATATCAGCTGAGGCCCCAGCCAAAAGTTATCTCTGTTTCAGTGAAAATGCATTAGTCAAAATCCTCAGGGAACCTTGGGACATATTTTCACATGTTAAGCTGATGATCTGCTTGGAGAGGCTTCCAAATTTATTTTAAAAGACAAGCTGAAAAATGCGCGGTCATGTTATCCTTTAAAATGGTGCTGCGAGGGGTTAAGCAGACCTTTGCTTAAGTGTATTTTAAGAAGGAGAGTCACTGGGGGAGTATCATGTCTTGGAATAAACATATTTAGCTGGAAATGAGATCTAAACAAGAACAACATATAAAAAAACTGGCTGTGTGTTTTAGCATACTGTACTTACAGTGTCTTTTCTTTAGAAAAGAAGATATCAGGCATAAAAATGAGAATTTTGGTCTTTAAGTTTTCTTTGATCCTCTTGTAATTAAGCACGTGAAGTGTAGCATCACAGCACCAGAGCTCATCATGTTTAATGAGTGCTGGTGTTTGATCTGATAGGAAATCCATCTCCTTATTTCAACAGGATCCAAAAGTCATTTTTAACATCACTTTGTGCTAAACCTGTCAACTGCACAAAGAAGAACATTCATGCATTCATCTAGAGTTAAGCTTTTTCCACCATTTTAGAAATATTTCATGATAATGATTAAGGTCTGGGGTTTTTTTCTTAACCAGCAGTTTATCACTGAAAGCACAACACTGAGAGACACACAACTAAGAAAAGTTTCTCTGCAGTCCTTCAGAAAAGCCCGGGACAACCCCAAGCAGAGGCACTGCAAATATACTGCTCACACAAGTACTGCAAAGCAGTGGGTTTGCATTTCCTACTGAAAGGAGCAGGGCTGTGGCTGCTGAGAGCAGAGCAGAGCAGAGACTGTGTATTTTATGAGCTTTCAGACCTAAAGTTAATTCTTTGCTGTTAAAAAAACCTCAGTCATCTAATTTTCAGAATTATAATTTTCAGAATTCATAGAATCATAGAATCATGTGGTTAGAAAAGACCTCTGAGATCATCAAGTCCAACCATACCTTTCCACTACTAAACCAGATCTCTGAGCACCTCATCTACCCACCTTTTAAATCCCTCCAGGGATGGGGACTCAACCACCTCCCTGGGCAGTACGTACCAGTGCCTGAGAACCCTTTCAGTGAAGAAGTATTTCCTGACATCCAATCTGTACCTCCCCTGGCATAACATAAGGCCATTACCTCTTGTTCTATCACTTGTTACCTGGGAGAAAAGAAATTCTTCCTGAAAGGGATCACTTGAGAAAGAAAATTCAAATTACAGCCCTATTTTCAATGCAAGTAGAAACCAAAGTATAAGGGAAGTCATCCATCAGTGATGCTGATGCATCAGTGCAGGCAGGACTGGGCCATGGTGTGCTGCTGGCTGAAGGTCATTGCAGAGACTTGGCTTTTCAATATCAGAAAATACAACAGGGCTCAACAGCAACAGTAACGAGTGGAAGGTGACACATATTAGTGAGACAGGATTTTAGTGGGTGGAAGGGGAGGTCTGTCTCCCTCCTCCGCGGTGTTAACAAATATTTATACAAACTGGAACGGATTTAGGATGGGCTGAGCCAGACCATCCAAACAGAAGGCAAAGACAGGCTCACTCCTGAACAACCCTGAGTTTGATATTTAATGTATCCTCTGGGGATTCAGGCCTGGCTGAGACTAAGCCAGGTCAATAAAAATGAAGTCAAGCTCCCAAAGTCTAGTAATAACTCAGTAATTTAAACGGTTAGAAAGACCAGGTTAATAATGGGGCTAAAACTAGAAGGAGGGTGCCTGTGCTGGGCCCAAACCAGAAAACCTCAAACCAGACAACAAATGAACTGAGAACCAAAGGGCCTGTTCCAGTTCATGCATGGGATGAGTTCTTTGTACCTAGAAAAGCCCAAACTTGCCCTTACTGATGCACAGACACATGCCACATGCTTCCAGTGAGGTTCAACACTTACCCTGGAGCCATTCCAATGCCTCAACACCAATTCAGGGTAAAAATGCAAACACTTTGAAGTCTCACCCCTACAGACAACTCAAACACTGATGAATAACCTATCTGTCCCACCTTATCTTGGAAGCAGGACAAGATCTTGCAGATGGTCCTTTGCCTCTTGTATACCCCAAGTCCCTTAAAGTCTACAGACCTCCAGACTGCTTGAAATCACCAATTTGTGGGTGGCTGCTGTTTTGCAGACCTTGACATGACAAAACTTTGCATTGTGGATAGAAGAGGAGGGTGAGGAAGAGCGAAAGCTTCTACTGCTTTTGAGACTATTAAAAATTTCCTATCCTGTCTCAAGCACTTTGTGTAACCCCCCCAGCTCACCACAAACAGGCAAATTCTCTGAGCCAAACAGTAATCAAGACTAAAATTTATCCTAACAGCAATACACATTTACTGAATGAACTAGCTGGGCTTGTCACTGCAAATCCTTCCATGCAAGGCCTGAAGGGAGAGGAAGGGAACAGAAATACTCTGTCTTTTTACCTTTTGCTTTCGTAACCTCACTGCTCGCAGCCCAAGCATCTTCTATGTAGAGGTGTCCCATCCATCCCCCACTGTACATCATCACAACATGGTGAAGTGGATTCTGGGATTGCAAAATGCGCTGCTGGGAAAGAAGTCCCAGGGCTTAATTTGGAGAAGATGATAATCTTTTAAAACATCAGTGTTACTCTCGCAGTGCAATTTAGAGCAAAGAAAAATACTGTGATGGTTTCTTCATTTATGATACTAGCTGCAACCCCCTCTTTTTTTGTCATTTAAAAAAAGTATTTTTTCTAGGTCATTACAAACAGACATAGACTCATGTCAGTCAGCGAGGAGCACAGCGGCGGTAGCA
>NW_010323101.1:0-1871 GCF_000700745.2 Antrostomus carolinensis | reverse complement strand
TGTGTCAGCCACTCCTCCCAACTTCCTATCATGTCCATGGGCTGTTGTATCACACTCCAAATTGTAGCAGCACACAGACTCCAGAACAACATCAGGAAGGGCTGAGACTTATAAGCTGATGCTCCAAACAGGTTAAAGTGGGGCACAAAAAGACACAAAATAAGCTCCTGGATGTTGAGTCTGGGAGGAAATACTGTGTGACTGCTTGATAGTAGGCAAGGTGGTTTATTTGCATATATTTGCATATATCTGCATCAAATGCCAGTTTGGTGTTTTGCTAATTACTACACTTTCCCCCTCCCAGTCCGTTGCATTTTCAAACTGGCAAAACGCGATGACCTTGGACTTCCAGCAGCAACTAAAAACATCAGTAATTTTATCAACATTCTTCTGATAACAAATCCCACACTCAACCTAACCCACAGCTATTCTAACTACTAAGAAGAAAATTAACTCTATCCTAGAAAAACCAGGACAAGGATGTGGGGTGCAAACTCTTTGGAGCCTGAGCTCAGTCTTCTGCTCTCCTCTTCCATATAAACCTACTTAGTTTGGGCTCTGGTTCTTAGGATGAAAAGTTTCAAGTCTAAATGAAATCATCCAATACCGACTTCTTGTGTTGGAAGGTCCTGCTCCTGGGTCAGGGCAACCTCTGGTATAAATTCAGGCTGGGTGGAGAATGGATCCTGAGCAGACCTGAGGAGAAGGACTTGGGGTGCTGGTGGATGAGAAGTTCAACTTGAGCTGGCAACGTGCGCTGGCAGCACAGAGGCCAATAACCGTGTCCTGGGCTGCACCCAGAGCAGTGTGGGCAGCAGGTGGAGGGAGGGGATTCTGCCCCTCTGCTCCGCTCTCCTGACACCCCACCTGCAGTGCTGCCTCCAGTGCTGGGGCCACCAACAGCAGAAAGACATGGACGTGTTGGAACAGGTCCAGAGGAGGCCACCAGGATGATCAGAGGTTTGGAATAGCTCTGCTATGGAGAAAGGCTGAGACAGTTGGGGTTGTACAGCCTGGAGGAGTCCAGAGAGATCTTCTTTTGGCCTTTCAATACTTAAAGGGGGACTACAAGAAAGACAGAGAGAGACTTTTTAGCAGGGCCTGTAGTAACAGGACGAGAGACAATGGTTTTAAATTGCAGGAGAGGAGATAAGGAAGAAATGTTTTATGATGAAAGTGGTGAGACACTGGTAAGTGGCTGTCCAGAGAAGCTGTGGATGCTCCTCCCTGGAAGTGTTTGTGGCCAGGTTGGATGAGGCTTTGAGCAACCTGGTCCAGTGGAAGGTGTCCCTGCTGATGGCAGGGGGGTTGGACTAGATGACCTTCAAAAATCCCTTCCACTTCAAACCATTCTCTGATTCACTGAGTCCTGCTTGAATAGGTCTTCCGTTTCCTGCAATATTACCTCCTTCCTCTGACACGTTTCCAGAGAGCAGTTGTATCATCTCTTGGTGTGCAACACTAAGAAAACTCATCTCAGGGAACCTCTAGTAGGAGGTTCTCCATTCCCTTGAGTATCTCAGCAACCATGCCCTACCCCTCTTCCAGTCTGAATTCATTTATCTAACACAGCCGTGGCATCGTGCATGCCGTTGCAAGTTGGTTTTCACCACTGGGTTGTACAACAGTGTTAGTTGTTCCTCATCTCTAACAGAAGCGTGTCCTACAATCCTCCCTGCACTCCATTTTCTCCCTTTCTTCTTCTTTTTTTCTTTTTTAATGCTTCAGTCGAGCCAGAAATCTTCTGCTGCTGCTAAAATTATCTCCTCTGCTTGCTGCTTGGCCCATGTCACGCCTCTTCCTGAAGCTTTGCATCAGCTCCTGGTCTCTTTCCACAGCAAATTCAGATCATAGAATCATAGAATGGTTTG
>NW_010323100.1:3767-4110 GCF_000700745.2 Antrostomus carolinensis | reverse complement strand
TTGCTGCAGTCTCATTAATGATACAGATATGTATGTGTTTAAATAATTTTTAGAGGAAGAGGGATGTAACTAATTAGCATCCCCACGCTCTCTTTTAATTGCTGCCAAATAGGAAAACTACCGAATGTGACAGAGGCTCAGCAGTAGGCTCTGGCTCCTCTCCTGAGAGCGTGTTCACACCTGGAGGGGCTTTATGGTCCCCCATGGGAAACTGCACCCTCGTAAAAAGAGAGATGTGCGGGGGAACTAACCCGCAGGAAGCAATGCACCACTTCTCCTTGGACATAGGGGATGTCCCCAAAGTGAGGACACTAATTTATTTATTTATTTATGTATTTTTAAT
>NW_010323100.1:1517-3751 GCF_000700745.2 Antrostomus carolinensis | reverse complement strand
CCCCTGTCAGGAGCCACCTCCCTGGCTGCTCCTCGGTTCCTGCACAGCTCTGACCCGTGTCCAGAGGGAGTGTCCCGGGAGTCACCGTGTCCTTGCCGCAGCCCTGGCTCCCTGCGCCTTTCCCGTGCCCGGGAGTTCCCTGGAAAAGGGGGAGTTTCCCCGGGCGGGGAGTAGACACAGCTGCCGGTGTCCTCTGCAGGTGGCCCCGGCCCATCCGCCCGCATCTCTTGGTTTGCCTAGAGACTGCGGCAAACCCGCTCGGCCAGAGGGACAAAGCCTTTCCCCTCCTCACAACCCCAGAAAAGGCCCGAGCGGCTGAGCTGCCACGCTGCCGGGTCCTTTAGTTAATCAAAGCACCAGCCCTGGACAGAAGCGCCCGGGGCAGGAGCCCTGCTCGGTCCCGGGGCGGCAGCACCTGCGCGGCGCGGTCGGGTCCGCTCTCGGGCGGAGACCCCGCGGGAGGCGGTGGGCACTGCCCACCCTGCCCGGCCCGGTCCTGACCTCCCTTCCCTGCCCTCCCGTCCCGTCCCGGCCCAGCCCGGCCGTGTGCTCCCCCGCGCCGGTCCCTGGCAGCAGCCGCTGCTGCGAGCAGAGCCCGAGCGAAGAGCAAGTGGATGTGCGGGAAAGTTGGTGTCAAACTTCCCCGTGTTGAGCCTCTTCTCTGCTTTCTCGGTTTGTTTTCTAGGAAGCAAAGTGCTTATTTTGGTCGCCTTGAGGTAGTTTCTTATAAATCCCTCATCCTCTTCCACGCCTCTATTTATAAATATTATATATAGATACCCAACAAATAATAAGAAACTGAACTCATCTTTGTGATTTTGGCCACCAAAAGAAACAAAACGAAGGTGTTCATATCTTGACAGTTCTAGAGAATGAGAAAATGATGGTCGGTTCTCAGTGTGACATTTCTGAGCAGAAAGAAAATCTGGCTTCTGGGGTTATGATAAAAATGACCGACGTTGGGGCTCTTTGGAAGGAAGAAGAGCTGATCCCAAACCTGGGAAGCTCCACAGTTCCCTTCCTCCTTTCTTTCTAAATCCATCTTGTCCCTTTAATACAAATGAACTTTAAGCTCCCCCTGTCTTTTATTATTTAGATTCCTAGTCTTAATGACGCCAGGAGCAGCGCAAGCACACTCGCTAGTAATCGTCGCGAACTGCATTTCAAAGAAACATCCCTGGAAGAAAACCACCGTCGTTTAAAAAAAATAAATAGAGACTCCACCAAAAATGATAATGCGGAGTCCCTGCTGATGATGGGCTTAATGCAACTGCTGCAAATCAGCACCTGCGTGCTAGATAAGGCAGATAACACCTCCAACAGTTACTTCCAGCATTCCCGTCCTCCTCGGGTTTATTTTTAGATCATTCATTTAGTCGGATGGAGGTTGTCTTTTTTTGATTTTGATTGTTGTTTTTTTTCTTAATTATAATTCTTGCTATTTTTCTTCCCCGATCCTTAAGAAAAAAAAAGTGAGGGAAATGTGAACTGATTTAAATCTCGAGACGTGGGTCTATCTCAGGCCTTTAATAACAGCTCTCGGGCGGCTGGTCCCCGGGCACTGACAGCCAAGATCTCCGCAGCCAGCACTGTCCAGGGTCATCTTTTGTCCCAGCCGCAATAAACAAACACTTGCTCCTCTCATGCAAATGAGCAGCGATCCGGATGCACCTTAAAACACTGAGAGAAGTCGTTGCTTTTGAAAACGATGTTCATTTTGTCTGACACACATAAGTGCATAGATCAAATGGCTGCAGAAAGGTAGCAATTTGGCAGGGAAGTATTTTCTAAGCTTAGATGAAAGTGCGCTCACGGCGTCCGAAAATGCCTGTCTCACCTCCCACCTGCTTCCCCAGCCCCAAGTTTCCGAGAAAAGATGAGACAAGTGGGATTTTCGTTAAAAAAATTAAATGAAAATAATACTGAAGCGAGGAACCACTGACACAATTCACACAGCCCCGAGTCGGGGGCGCTGAATCAGTCCGTGCTGCTTTACCTACCAGGGATTCCACACAACTGCAATAATCTTGTCGGATAATTAAGTAAATTATACGTTCAACATGGGTAGCTTACAAGTTGTAATCAGTAATTCAAACTCTTGACAATTATGCAAATCGAGCTCAGGCTGGCGCTCGGACTTTCTCGCTTTTGCAACGAGAACTTTTCCCGAGTTTATTTCTCCCAGAAGCCGCCGGCCCCGCCGAGTGTGGGGCATCGGCACTGAGTCTCCCCGC
>NW_010323100.1:892-1126 GCF_000700745.2 Antrostomus carolinensis | reverse complement strand
TGATAATCCTATTGCCATTAAGGGCGTCTGGGCAGGGAAAAAAACCCGAGTGACCATTAGCGCGGAGGTTTAGTCCGTCACCCGCCTTCATGCCTGCCAACTGAGCTCCGTCCGGGGGGCAGCTCCTCTTCCCCAGCGCCGACGTGGATTTACCGCCCGTGGGGGGGGGCTGAGCTCTCGTCTTGTTTTCGGCACCACACACCTGGTTTGGACGCTGGACGCCATGTTGTGGAA
>NW_010323100.1:435-747 GCF_000700745.2 Antrostomus carolinensis | reverse complement strand
AGCCGGCGCCGGCCTCTCCTGCCTCTCCGCCGGGCGGGATTTGTCCCTTCCTGAGGACCCGCAGTTTGGTGTTTTCAGACTGTTTTGTGTTTTTTGGGTTTTGTTTTTTTCTTTGGACGTGCTAATTTTAAATACTTTTTTTTTTTCTTTTTTAAACCCACGAGTCTTTTCAACTTTTGAATAAAATGGGGTGAAAGCCTCGACTGGGAGAAACGAACCCACATCCCGCTTCCCCCAACCGCGTGGTGAAGCAACGCCCGGGAGAAGTAACAGCCCGGGCAAAGGCAGAAGCGGGCAGAACCCAGCCCGGCT
>NW_010323100.1:0-283 GCF_000700745.2 Antrostomus carolinensis | reverse complement strand
TGGGAGCCTCTCCCACCCCCCCTTGAGCTGCTCCCGGTTTTGATCGCTCCGAAAGCGGCTGCGTCCCCCGTGCCCCCCCGTTGCTCGCGGTCCGCCTGCTTGGCTCCTGCAGATTAGCGCGGTCCTTGCTTCACGCTCCATTGGGACCCCATTCACCTCTTATTAACTAGCCCTGTTATTTTAATGACCGTGAAGCCAGAAGCTGCTAAATCCCTGGATCAGCTCAATGTAGACATTTCGGCTTTGACTGCTGAGATTTGAAATCGGGGGAGAAGCGGAGATG
>NW_010323099.1:10942-17987 GCF_000700745.2 Antrostomus carolinensis | reverse complement strand
TATATATATATATATATATATTTTATTTCCAAGTTTGAAGCAATCTGAGGTGTTAGCCTGTCACAAGACCTCTTCTTATTTTTTCATCGTTTTTGCTCAACAGTAAAACTTCATCACCTCCTTTGCTGTGCAGCCAAAAACCATGAGGTGGGAGAAGACAAACTTCAAGGTCTGTCATTTGTTACAAGCTCCAAGAGCAAGTAAATCACTTCATTGGGTCATTAGGAGATTTTCAAGTTGATGACAAGGAGATTCTTCAGTTGATGTTTCACCTTCCCCTTTGGTCCTGTCCCTTTCAAGAAGTGGAGGATGTTAAATGAGTACTAGACACCACCAGGAACACTTAGTTGTGTAAAGCCTGGCTGGTTTGGGTGTGAGCTAACCTCCAGCAAAGCAAAGGAGAGAAGAAACTTCCCACGTGAAGCTTTTGCCATGAGCACTCACTTAAGGATTCCCAGACTGCCGTGGAGATATCTAATATTGGCTCTGAACAGCTACAGGAACAGATGGAGAAGGCTTTAGTCTGCACTGACAATACTCTTCTTTTTAAGCAAAACTATCCTGATATCAACTCCATTTTATCTGAACATCTCAACTTGAAGCTTAAATTAACCAAACATTGGGGTTTTTTTTTTGTTGTAACCCATCACCATCCCACACACTAAAAGCCTCGGGGAGTTCAGCTGGGCAAATTCTCAGCTTTTACAAGAAAAAGATCTTATTTGCTGCAGTTCAGGTATCCCAGATGCACACATCCACCCAAGGGAAGAGCCCTAGAGAGAGGTCAGGTTTGACAAGCCCTCCTGCAAAGCACAGCTTGGAGAATGGCTCGGCTAATAAACTCTATGCTCACCCTCCTAAACTGGAACAACCTGAAACCCCTTCCAAAAATCCAATTTCTAACAGTTTTTCTTAGGCTGGGACTGAAGCTCTAGCAGCTTTCTCCCGCCAATATGGGTCTGGCAGAGAGGGAACCTTGTCCTAGCAGTGGAAAGAGCGACAGCAGCCGCCTCGCTGGCCGGGAGCTCCAGAAATGCCGGGCAGGAGCGCTTGGTGTTGACTGAGCAAGACTGGAAGGCTGGGAGTGCTCGTCAGACTAATGAATTTAGCACTGAAATGAGCTGTCATTTAGGAATGAGGGGATACCCACCTCCCCACACACTCCTCTGCGGTATTTGTTAATGGGGAAGAACCAGGCACAACAGCAGATTCAGCCTGACTCAGGCGGTTTGCACTTTTATCAGGTACTGCTTTTTCCCTTTCTCTCCTTAAAAGCACAAGCAACGCTTCTGAATGGCCCCAAACGGGGAGGGGTGTCTGGGAAATGCTGCTCCCCACCATTTCTATTCACAGAATCAATCACAGAATCACAGAATATTAGGTATTGGAAGGGACCTCAAAAGATCATCCAGTCCAATCCCCCTGCCAGAGCAGGAACCTCAATGAGATCACGCAGGAAGGCGTCCAGGCGGGTCTTGAATGTCTCCAGAGAAGGAGACTCCACACCCTCCCTGGGCAGCCTGTCCCAGGGCTCCGTCACCCTCACTGTAAAGAAGTTTTTTCTCAAGTTTAAGCAGAAAATATTCCATTTATTTGGGTGTGCTGCAAACTATGAGACCATAACTCCATCTCAACCCACAGGCAGCCGCTGCCAGGGCGTCAGGACAGGGATGCTCAGAGACGCTGTGCAGCAGAAGAGTCTCTCAATAATAAATTAAAAATTGTATCATTGCTTTGATTTAAAAAAAAATAAAAACAAAAACAAATTTGAAAGATAATAAAGTCTCAAGTCCCCGAACTGGCTGGGGCAAGGAAGGCATTGCCAGGTTTTACTGCCAGCACCACGGTTGCCTTTGCTGTGCAGCATCAGGTAAAAGCAGCACCCAACACAAAGCAAATTGGAGGTGATCTCCAGAGCCCCAACCACTGCTGCAGGGTGGGGGACCACACAGACACCTCCCCAGGAAGAGGCAACTAATGGGTTAGCATCTCTCAGATCCTTTAATATATTTTCTCTAATTAAGCTGTTCAATTCGCCAGCTAAAATAGCTGTCAATAGCTGCTACAAATTGATTTATCTTTTGATGAAGGTAAAATTTGCTGGAAAAAATGAGAGGCAAACAACCAACGTATGGTTTTTGGGGGATTAAATTACTTTGTCTCGTGTTAAGATTCAAACATATTCTGGAGGAAGGCAGAGTCTTTTACAAGTAAATTGTTTTTATACTATACATTCATTTCTATGTAAACAGAAGTATACTAATTTACACATCCACCTACAATACCTGCTAGATAACAGAAGTATATACTTAAAAGCCAGATGAGATCCTGAGCGCTCCGTGGGAACACACACACACACACAAATAAAAAGCAATCATCCTGCAACCTGCCTGGTGGGGGGGGTGGGGAAAAAGCAGCCTTCTGGAAACACAGGCAATCCATTCATAATAGATATGGCCTAAAGCAGTCTCAGCACCAAGGGTCATGAACGACTTGCACGGTGGAAGTCTCAAAAACTGCATTTCAATTCCCAAACCGTCACCACCTGCGAGCTGCAGTCCCCTTGTACGGCACCAGCTTCAATAAAGAGTTTACCACCTCCACTTCTTTATTGTGCTGGGGTTTTTTTTACTCATCAGTAAGAAATAGAAGGTGAAGAGGGATAAATATTAAGAGTAAATCACAGCCAGCCTGACAAGACTGAGAAATAGTAGCAGCCAGCTCAGGATAATTTGCTTCATCTCAAATGAGAAGTTTCCCCGGTGGGATGGGACATTATAACCCCGTTAAGTACGAGAGGTGAGACAAGGAGTTGGCCTCTGCAGCTGCAATATCACGGGGCTACCGACGTCCCTGCAAGTACAGATCCTTCTCCTTTTGCCAGCAAAAGCCATGCTCGTCTCACCTCTGCAGCAGAAATGAGATCTGGCCGGGT
The DNA here is from genome assembly GCF_000700745.2 of Antrostomus carolinensis. Lineage (NCBI taxonomy): Eukaryota > Metazoa > Chordata > Aves > Caprimulgiformes > Caprimulgidae > Antrostomus > Antrostomus carolinensis. Next base: position 15,052 of record NW_010323099.1, on the reverse strand, counting down.
GCTGGCTTACTCACAACCAGCTTCTTCACTTCAGAGCATCTCTGGCATCAGTTTGTCTCCACAGAGGGAGTTAAAGAGGGTTCAGAGCGAGGGATGCGGCGATAGCCATGGGGGGTTTGCATTATTCCCTGTTATTCTCTGCATCCACTTTATTGCCTATTTTGGATGTACACGTTTGCTACACAAGCACATGCCAGACATTTGAGAGTGGATAATTTGCCCAGACAGGCAGTAAATACATCCCATCTCCTGCTTCCTCCTAGAATAATGTGCTTGCCAGTGTCACCTGCCATGTAAATCATCACCTTGCAATTTATCCTAAGCTACATTTCAACCTGTTGTAGACCAAAAAAAAAACCCCCAAAAAACCCCACCAAACCCAGCAGAAGGTCCAGTGACCCCTTCACGGATGTTTCTTCCCCAGCCAATATTTTGAATTTATTGCAGAAAAGTCATTTACTGAATTTACAGCTTCCCAGCTGAATTTCCAACTCTTAGAATTAAAGGAGTCCTAGATTTTCTTTGAGCTATACAAAAGGCATTTACATAAGTTTTTGGGCAACATCACAAGCTCATTCCTTCAGTCTTATTTCTCTCTCACCATATGAGTCTCCAACAGCTACCCACCACATGGTTACTGCAACTCAACAAGTTAGAGGAGGACTAGAAAAACCTTACGAATTGCATGTGAAATTACATGCCTGCCTTTTCCCCCACCACCACCACCATCATTTTTATTCAAATCTTCCCACAAAACCAGACTCAAGTAAAGAATTAGGGTTGATGGTGCTGTCTGGTCTGCAGCTTTCCAAAGGAACAAGAGAAAAACAACATTTCCTTTCTCAAAAGTGAGCCTGGAAATCAACAGAAAAACCTCCATGGGAACTTTCCACCAGGAAAATGAGATATTTTCCCCAGACCTTCATTTAAAAAATCTGTATTTCCAACAGAAATTCCTCAAAACCAGTCAGGCTTGTCAAAATGGTTGGTTTTAAGCAGATATTTATGCATCTTGCAGCCTCAGCCAGCTTGAGGGGAGCACAGTCCTGGGGGGACCCCTCTAATCTGTGTCCTCTCTGGCTGCAGAGAGAAAAAAGCCGCCTGTGCATCTCTTGTCTCCTCAATTTTGTGTTCAAACCACTTGAGAATCTCTTGTTTGTTCCTTGACTGTCTCCCTTAATCCTTTCCTCAGTCATTATTCAATATTTGGTTTTGTGACTACATTATTTAACTTGGCGGAGCATTTTGGGGACACAGCTTGCATAAAAATCTCTATTTTTAAAAGAATCGGAGGGGATCGTCGCGCAGAGCTGACAACAAAGAGGAGACCAAAGCTTCACCCATCAAAAAAAAAAACCAACCAACCCAAAATTCTCTGGGGAAAGTAGGTTGGCAGTCACAAAATCGTCATTCGAGGGAATAAATCACCAAAGCAAACTCCGATGTGACGCAGAAAAGAGATTTGTACTTTACAATCAAGGAGCGCCTCCCTCGATAATGAATGCTCTGCGTTTTCACATCATTATTTGAGCAACAGTTTTAACATTTGCAGCCTTCCCCGGCTGTCAACCTGGAAGTAGAGAAAAAAAAATATATAAAAATTTAAAATACTCTTTTTCAGAGACAGGATTAAAAGGAAAAAAAAAATAAAAATCGATCTCCGAGCAACCTCCTTTGTATTTTGTTGTGACAAGCCTGAATTTAAACAGCCTGTGAAGTCAAAACAACAGGAGAAATATCAATACACATTAATTTAATCAAGAAACACAATTCTGCCATGCCAGGCCAAACTCAGCTTTATTTCCACCGTGGTTTCTGCGGGAGCTGCTCACACCCCACTGCCTGCCCAAGCCACCCGTGGTGGCCAGGGGTCTTCTCAAAGCCTCGGAGCCTTGTCTCTATTTGCATGCTTTCCCATGCACAAATCAAAATTCCTGGGGATGCAGAACCCCGCTGGCACATCTCCATCTCTCCTGTTGAAATAGGCTCATTTTTTTTGCTGGCAAACACTCCCTGGCTGACTGTCCTGCTGCATCTTTATTGTCTACCGTGGAGCTTTCAAAGGACAGGCAGATAAAAGGGTAAACATGTTAACAAAAACTATCTCCGCCGCACTTGACTTCGTCAAATCCTGTGCGAGCAGCGCGCTGCTTTGAAACAAGAATCTCATTAAGAAAGGGAGAGTTGAAAGGATAAGCCCCCGCATACCAACTACAGAAATCAGATGTACTTGACCTTTCAAATGAATGTACATTTTCTGACTGACTGTTCGTGTCACAGTAATTCAAACAGACACCTGATAATCCTCTTAAAAGACTAAAATTTGGATACTGGATAGAGCACAATGCAGCCTGAGCTGCGGGTGGGCTCATCTCTTGGCTTGGTCCTGCCCTTGCCCCCCAATTTCCTGAGGTACCTCAAAGCTTTGTCCCCTCCCTGGGCTTTCATGTCCCACTCATGTACTGAAGATGTTTCAAGTCCAGGATTCATTAACAAGGTAGTGTCTTCTGTGCTGGCACAGCTGGAAACCAAAATCTGATGCTCCTTAATATAAATTGGGTGATTAAACACTTTGGATGGGAAAATATGTGCCCCAATAACAAGATATGAGAGAGGATCCTCCTTTCCAGACAGGCTCCAGCCATGTTGACCCCATGTACAAATCAAAGGACCATGAACCCCACTTGGGTCCTGCATCTTGTACAGCAACATGCATCATATGTGGGCTTACTGAGAAACAATTAAACCCTACAATTAAACCATGAGGATCTCCAGAAAGCCCAGTGGCTTCACAAGGAGACATTCCCATGATGAATGGCTGCAAATAGAGAGGTTCACCAAGTCCAGGGGGTATTTATTACTGCCCAAAGGCAATGGGAAATGAAAGCAGAGAGACACTACAGGATTTCTCCACAGTGGATGTTTCTGGAGAGGTCACCACAATGTGATGGATGCTCTGGGTGTCTGCCTGGACCACCTCCCCTTCACAGATTTTGGACATCCCAGCGATCCTGGTGAGATCTAGCTGCCTGCCTTGCTCTACACTTTCCAACAACAACTTCTGGGCTTCATTTATCACATCCATAAAAAAGAGGCACAGATGTTGCTGAGCTTTTGGGAACACACACCCTGGAGAGTCCACATCCCTACAAACACTGCAGCAAAAGGAAGGTTTGGTGGCAGTTTATGACCTGGATCTATGAACAATCACACAGTGTGACAGACCAAGCAGCGACTAGCGATGAGTTTCTTTTGAGGAACACCAAAAATCAACAGCTTAGTATTTCCAATGGAGTCTGATGGTGTTTTCTGACTGGTAAGGAAGCTGGAAATACATCAGCCTGTTCTGATGTCACAGGAACATCAGCCCTAGCTGTGCACAGCACACACACATCCACACGAACACTGCTGGTTCCTGCTCATGCCATTGCCATGCAGGACAGGTTTTGCATGATTTTGCATCCTCTGGTGAGGTCTCCCCTTCCTCCTCCCTGTGAGCTCCCCAGCATCTCATGTTAATTGGCTAAGATTTGTTTAGATCTTTCCTGGCACTTTGTCTTTCAATTCCCACTGCAGTCCTCACTGGAGCAGCACTGCCTTTGCTGGGGGGACAGAGGACAGGGTGGAGGGTGCGACCAGGGCTCTGCACTGCTCCCAAGCCAGCCCCTAAACCCACAGGAGAAGCTGCAAAGAAATCCCATGGAAAAGTCAAACACAAGGGAATAAACCGGGTGCATTTCACAAGGCTGAAGCACACCAGCCACACAGCTGTGTCCCTCTGTCCCAGCCCTCCCGAGCTCCAGGCAGTGGAGCTCATTTTGTGGATTCCCAGCCAAAGCCCCAAAAACCCACAAATCCCTATTCTGAGCCAGCACCAGCAAGCTGAGCCCTTCTGTTCCCAACCACCCACCACCACAGCATCTGGACTCCATCCCTGAAGGAATGTCTCTTTATCCAAAGGCTCTCTAAAGTCCACCTGAGAAGAGTATGGGGTTCTGCAGACCTTCCAGCCCAGCGAGCAGGTCAAGACATGGCTGGTGTCACCAGAGGAAGCGAGCATCTCTCCTCCAGTGGGGATCCATCCAGCCCCCAAGTCCCACACCATCCCCA
>NW_010323099.1:10546-10917 GCF_000700745.2 Antrostomus carolinensis | reverse complement strand
CCAGCCAGTGTCCCCACTGCCTGCTGCCTCGCAGGCGTGTTGTTCTCACTCTCGTCCCTCCTCTCAACACCTCCTAACAGCTCATGAATTTTATAAACTAAACTCATTGTAACCAAACCATGAAATTGCAAATTTAACTCCGTCAACAAACAAAGCCTTGGCAGGGAGCTGGCTCTGCCTGAGGCAGGGCTGCTGCGCTGCCTGGTCACCCGGTGAGGAGGGGACCTTCTCTGAGGGACGCTGCACCCAGCTTGGTCCCCTTTGGCCACGGGGCAGTGGCACAGGCTGGACTGTGAAGGATGCTGGAGCATCACAACAGCATCACAGCCCACACCACATCACAACCTGCACCCCGTGCCCTTGTCAGTGCC
>NW_010323099.1:0-10428 GCF_000700745.2 Antrostomus carolinensis | reverse complement strand
CCCTCCCCAGCTGCAAGGGCTCTGCTGCAGCCCCCAGGTCCAGCCAAGCCTCCCCCTTGGCTGGCAGCGCTGCACGCTGTGTCCAGAGCCCTCATTAAGTTAATGGAGTGCTAATTGACTGGCAGATCGAGGGGAGGGACCAGGCACTGCCTCATTTGCTCAGTGGAAGTGGGCCATTAAAAGGAAGGGTGAGGGGTCTCGGGATGGGGTGGGTGGCAGAGGCTGCCATGCTGCTTGAGGGATGGAGAGGGGTCTCCCCAGGGACAGCTGGAGCTTCACAAGCCATTTTAACAGTGTGATGTGGTTTTTGGCGCAGAGAGAGAATGGGAACAAACTGCCTCGTTGGAACAAACTATCTTGCTGCTGCCTGCACCAAGGAGGATGGCAGAGCACCACCAAAAGTGACCTTCTCCCCGTTGTCCTCACCATCTTCAGGGTCTGGCTGTCGCAGTCCTACTAGTGCAGCCACCCAAGCCAACCCTTCCTTCCCACACACACAACACCCAGTGACCAAAAGCACTTGCCCCGGGTCACAGAAGTGCAGCAACACCTCCTAACGTGTGGCGTGTCGGCACCAGGCTCCTGCCAACGTGCAAATGCCACCCCCTCCTCCAAATAAGCACAGTGCCACAGGGTGTTTCTATGGCAACAAGCATCTCCGATATAGCCGGCACCGTGACTTCAGCACCGCTCTGCTGACACGAGAGGCCATGGTCCCATCAGCTTTCCTCGCTCCACAGCCCCAAGCAGGACTCCCAAGGCAGAGCTCAGCCATCAAGAGGCTTCAAAACCAACTTACCACTCCTCTCCCGGGGTGGTGACAGCATCACGACCAGCACGGGTGTCCCTCGGACAGGAGCACACGTGGGAAGGATGCAGCATCACTCCCAGGGATGTCACCCGTCCCGCAGCACAAGTCTCCGACGTGCAAGCCGGGCAGCTCTGCAAACTCCCAGCAGCTGCCAGGGTCATCAGTCATGGAGCCATGCTGTAGGCAGCCTTAAATCCCAGGCCGACCTTCCCATCGATCTCCTCAGCTCCGTGAAATTAAGAAAAACGCAAAGCAAACACAAGCAAAGGTCCCTGAGCAGCCCTGGCTCAGAGGCAACGAACGGGACCGGTTCCCCTGAGCAAGGCTCACGGAGCTGGCAGGCAAAAACCAAACCCAATTCCAGACAGATCTCCAACCTCAGCTTAAACATCACCCCCAGACCCCCGAGTGAGGGGACCCACAGCACCCAGCACAGACAGCACCACAACCATCTGCTGCTGCCACACCAGAGGCTGCAGCCGGTAGGAGAGGGGATGGGGCTGGCAAAGAGCTTTGCCATTTCTACATAGAATAAATTTCTCCTCAAAAGCGGTGAGATACAACACAGAAGGGCTGAAAAGCCTCCCTCCCCCACAAAAAATCACTTCCCAGAGCAGACCCACGTGGCTGGACAACTCAACACAAAACTATTAATGTTTATTTTCGACAAGTCTCTCCATTCCACCCATCCTTGAGGGTGACAGAGCCCTGGGACAGGCTGCCCCGGGAGGGGGTGGAGTCTACTTCTCTGGAGACATTCAAGACCTGCCTGGACGCCTTCCTGTGTGATCTCATTTAGGTTCCTGCTCTGGCAGGGGGGTTGGACTGGATGATCTTTTGAGGTCCCTTCCAATCCCTGACATTCTGTGATTCTGTGATCCTTCTCTCTCTGGTTTTTTAAACTCTCACTTTAAAGTCCTTCCTCCTTTCCAACCACGCATTGTGAAAGCACCTCTTCTTCACAAAAATAATAATAATAAAAAAAAAGAATTTAAAAGCTTTAAATCCAGTTCTCTGGTCTCTAACCTCCTGAAGATTCCTGCACAGCAAACAAAGTGCTTAGCTGCCCTCCTTAAAAAGATTTAATCTACCATATTTCCAGAGCTTGTCTGATTAAACCCTACCTCTAAATCTGTTCTCAGAGCCACAGCTCAGTCTCTGCTTAAAGGAAAGCAGAGCTGCTGCCTCTCCTCCCATCTCCCTTACACACAGGAACGCGGAGCTGCATCCACGAGGACATGGGGGAAGAGCTGGAGCATCCCTGGCTCCTACTGCTTCCTTACCAGAGATGGAAATACCCATTTTAATACCCATTTCAAGCACATTAATAGCTCCTTATAAGCAGCTCTGAATGAATAAAGAGGGGAGGTAGCACGGACACATGGGGTACCTGCTGGACCAGCTTTCCAGCTCAGAAGCTCACACTCCCAAACATCACCAGCTCTATCAACGCCCGTGGCAGCAAGGAGAGAAAAAGCCTCAAACTAGGAAGGAGAGGAGACCCAAAAAACTTAATCTGAGAGAGTCACGGCAGGACAGAGCCAGCACCAGCCTGAAAACCTGGTATGAGAGCATCCAAGCGAGAGCCTTGAGGGTCAGATATGGACCATGAGCAATGGGACTGCCAAATAAATACCTCACTGTTGGCTTCAGACAAACACGGGCAGCGTCCTTGCATTTCTCCAGCTTATGATATGCACAGAGTTCGTTAAGAACCTGCACTAATAAGGTTTATTGAAAGTCTGGGAGAAATCGACTTTTCAATGAGACACAGCACAGTGACCTTCACCTGCTAACAATCCGGAGGGAGCTCAAGGCCAGCTCTCCAACACAACCAGCAAGCAGCAAACATGTCCCAGGGCAAGATGGAGATAAATCTCCAAGGAGCAAGGCGCTGCAACAGCCATGAAAAAGATAATGAACCTAAAAGCTCTGTAGCTCTCACCAGCATCAGGAGATTTGGGCTTGGGTTTGATGCGAAAACATCCCCTGACACTTGTGTTGGGGAACATTTGCTGAAATTCCACAGGCAAACTCCACCAAATGGAGTTTCAAACCTTCCCCATCCCCTTGTTCGACAGAGACTTTTATGCTGCCAAAACCTATTTATTTCTTGCAAATCTCTATGAGTTACTGCTCATGAATAGAAATGCTTTTATCAAAAACTGCTCGTGTTTTCCACTGAAAATTTTAAAACAACTATTTTCAGGGGGAGGCAGGTTGCCTTCTGTGAGAAAACCACATATAATGCCCCTGCGGAGTATTTTTGCTTCAAAAACTGAAAGGAAATATATTTTAGGACTGTCAGCCTATGAGATGGGAACAAAAAGCCAATATCATAGAATCATAGAATGGTTTGGGTTGGAAGGGACCTTAAAGATCATCCAGTCCCAACCCCCCTGCCAGCAGCAGGGACACCTTCCACTAGACCAGGTTGCTCAAAGCCTCATCCAGCCTGGCCTTCAACACTTCCAGGGAGGGGGCATCCACAACTTCCTTGGGCAACCTGTTCCAGTGTCTGACCACCCTCACAGTGAAGAACTTCTTCCTAATATCTCATCTAAACCTCCCCTCTTTCAGCTTAAACCCATTTCCCCTTGTTTTGTCACTAACTGCCCTTATGAAAAGTCCTTCCCCAGCTTTCTTGTAGCCCCTTCAGGTACTGGGAGGCCGCTATAAGATCTCCCTGGAATATCAATGCTTCTCTGCTTGGTTTGAAATACCTTTACCTCAGACATCCCCCTCGGACCACCCACCTCTCCCAGGGGTCCAGGTGTGTGCCCACAGTGTGACCCCCACACCCCACCCCATGCCAGGGGGCTGCAGAGCACTCACTGCCCACCCAAAAAACACCATTGAGAGGAGGCAACATGCCCGGGAGCACACAGAGCCGGCCGCTGCGGAGCACCGGGTCATTTATCTTGATTTCTCTTAGCAACACCAGCTAGAAAACATCAGCTTCGTGTTCTCATTTCGAATTTAGCGCCAGGCAAAAGCGAGGAGCACTGTGAGAGGGGCTGTGACAGCCTGGAGACTCCCCGGGGACCACCCTGCACCCCAATCCCACTTGGGAAGGGGATCTCCAGTGCCCATTCCCTGCAGACATTGCTCCTGTGAGTTTCCCAAACCATGTAGCAAAGCAAAGCATCTGCATGAGGGTCCGAGGGCTGCTGATGGATAGATGCCATCTCCTCTCGGGTTAAACACAACCCCAGAATTAAAGACAAGCCCAATGTCCTTTCTGAAAGCCTTAATATATATGTCACATTGCTTTGGAAACCGCTGCATCTGTTATCATCTGTTATGTTTGGATTGTTCTGGAAAAAAAAACAACAAACCAAACCAACTCCCTAATGCCAATCAATTTATTTGTCTCCTCACCCCTAGTAAACATTTCCATGCAGAAAAGAAAAAGCATCTCCGGTCCCTACCACCAAAGGGCAATGATATGTCTGGATAAATGAACAGGTAGATGTACTTTCATTAAAATCACCGCATTTAAATTACTCACAGATGAGATTGAAGACATGAGGTTAAAAACTTAATTGACTAAATCAACTGAGACGCCGAGGGCTGATTATATCATTTAAAATAAATGTAATATTGGCCATCAAAAACTGCACAATATATTATTACATATCAAAAGCCATTATTCAAGAAGCACAAACAATATCCTCCTAAAGCCCCAACGGATTTAAGAGCGTCACCCTCCCCAGTTTTCTTTGATTGTTTTTCTTCTTCCACAGACTGAGCTGGAAGAGAAAAGCAGATGCCTTCCTGCAATTCCCCAAAATCCCACAGCAGAATAAAACGCTCCCTGGCTGCTTTCTCATCCTAGACCGTGTCCTGTGGGCAGTCACCAGGTTTTAAGGCTAAAGGGGGTCAGGCACAGCCACCCTGCCTGCAATTTGGGCTGTACCCTCACATTTCTGTATCACATGCACTTCATGCAGGTTTTTCCTAGGAAAAATCTTAACATCAGCACTTGGAGCAATGGAAAGGCCTCTTCTCTCACCATAAATCATCCCCTTCAAAACCCTTTGGGCTCCCCAGGCTCTCTCTGCTTCCAGCTTCACACTTGAGCATCGTTTCTGTACCCACCAGCAGCCCCAGTGCTGGAGCTGGTGGCTGCCACTAGTCTCATGCCAATGGACAGGAGCTCGGTCCTCACCTTGGCATCTTGGGGACGAGATTCCCTCGTGCATGGTGTCCACTCTCCACTTGCTAAAACCCATTCCCACCATCTGCCCAGAGGTATTACCCTCTGCCTTACCCCCTCATGCTCTGAATATTCGCCAAAAGCCTGAAAACCCTTCAGAGAACAAGTCTGTTCCATGGAAATCCAGATCAGCTTGCAAATTATTTCCTAGCCCGGACTGGGAGCTCATTACAGCCTGGGCGTTATCAATTATGGATGGCTCCAGTGGCCCTCAAACCCAGGCTGCAATGCCACAAGGAGCCATTTGCTCCGTGTCCGTAAATCTCATCTCCTCCATCAACGGGCAGGAGGAAGGACCCAAACCCAGACAAGAGCAGCATCACTAAACCCCACTCAAATGCAGGCAGGGGAAGGTGGGGGGATAAACCCACGAGCCTCAATATAACGTTAGGAACACGCAAATCAGCCCCTGGGCTCTCAATTACACCGATTACATTATAATTACAAGCAGTGCCATCAAGGGTTTCGCAAAACTCATGTCTGTTCTTAAAAAGATCTGTCAGGGAAAGGGAAAGGCTCCTCTACCGCAGGAAGAGCGCATTAGTATGCGGGCACCATGCAGATGGAGAGAGTGCAGGCTCCCGGCGCGCGCAGAGCCCGGCAAAAATCAGGCTCTGCCAGGGCTGGCACACAGCGCTGCCGTCCCTCACCACCCTTCCCACATCCCTCTGCCCACAGAGCCAGGCTTGCAATTCCATAAGACATTCCCATAGGTCCCAGGGGGATGGATTGCATCAGCTGGGCTCTCTCCAAGAGATCCCAGGGTCCTGAGGGATCGCTCGTGCAACTGGGCACCCGTAACGGCTCACCCAGGGACCTGCGGCGTGGAGGGAGGATGACACGGAGCAGGGGGATGTGTCACAGCAGGAAAGCTTCTCACCACACGTGCTCCCCAAAAGCACCATGCAATCTGTGTTGATTAACACATGGTACCCCCTCTCCTAGACCCCCGGGCATTGGGATGAGGGTCCTGATGCGGTGCTGGGAGCTCTGGCACAGCTGCAACCCCTCAACCGGAGCAGCCAGCCGAGCGTCCGACCAGCTTTTAGGACATGAACCACATTGCCTGCCCCATGGAGCCTGCCCAGCAGGTGGGTTGCATTACAAAGCCATTTACTGAAAATAAAAAGCCAGAAGACCCAACCAAATGCACCATAATTGCAGGGTTTTCAGGCACGAGGCTCTCTGACTCTGCATACGAGCACTCTGACAAATCAGGCTGCAGGAGCCCCAGCCAAAACCAGTCCTATGTCCTGCCTGAAATGCCTCCCAAATAGACACACAGCTTCCTAAATCCTACCTTGCTCCTCTCCTTCTCTGGAGGAGGGAGGCAGGTGGCAAGAGGCAGTGGGAGGGAAGGCAGCCTGGCTGGAAAGTGCAGGCAGGAGAGCTGTTAAGATTCCCAACACGGCCTGGGAGGAGACATGGTGAGCATCCCGCTGCAGAGCGAGCTAATCCTGCCAGGTTAATTCTCTTCCTCAGTTCATCCAGCTTATTAAAGCCAGCAGACATCCTGCAGAGGATTCATTACCTGTGTCACTTGAAGGCAAGGCTGGGCTTTAATGAGCTAAGACATGTGGGAGCGATGCTCCCACTGCACCCCCAGATGGCTGGGTCCATCCTGGACACGAGGAAACCTGCAGCCCCATTCCCATGGGCAGAGTTATAACAAACAAGAGGAATATGCAGGACTTCTGCAAGGCCCCAAGCTTCATCCAGAGAGAATCTCACTTCCCTTTCCTCATATCCACCTGCTCTCCCCGGCTCAACACCCCAACCCAGCCGCACACCGTGCCCTGGCCTCGGAGCTTGCTTTGCTTTTATTTGCTGGGAATTACTGGCAGAGGGCAAAAAGAGATGAATTTTCAGCTAGGTGAGTGAGCACATTACCAGCCAGAGAGATGGCAGCTGCTGCAGTACATCTTCATCCCTTTAAATAGTTCCCAGCCTTCCCCCCACAGAGCCAGGCTGGCTGTGTAAAAGAGATCTCTCCTAATTAATCTAGTCCTCTCCATCGCCGGTGAAACAGAGCCGGAGCTGGCAGATAAAATATTGCAGGAGCTAACAGAGGATGGCAGGCTTGGGTTAGCGAGGCAGAAAGCAAGTGGTGGACTTCAGCTGAAGGGGCACAATTATTTTACCACCTTGCTATGCCTCTATTCCCAGACCTGTCTGGCATCTTCCAGCGCCAGCCTGCCTTTTTCATCTGGGTTTTATCTCTCCCCCTCCCCATTTTTCACTCCAATCCCTTTTTTCTCACCAGGTGGCTATTTAATTTGTTGTATTCCATACTTCTCCTTTCATGAGCAAAAAAAAACTTGCATCTGGGCTTTCTTTTTCCTCTCTCTCTCTCACTTCATTTCCAAAAATTTTGCTTTTTATGGAAAAAAGGAGAAAGGAAAAAAAAAAGAGTGGGAGGGGGAATGCTGAAGGAGCCAAGAGATGAAAGCAGCTCTTACATACAGTCACGAGAGGAAGGATGCAGAAAGGAGCAGAGAGAGCATTTGATGTCACTCACACCATGATTTTGGCCATACAGGAGTAAGACAAGTCGGTCAGCAACTTCCAGGGGCTGCAGCAGAGCAAAAACCTGCCTGAAAGCCCAGTGCCATCCAAAAGAGCTGGGAGAAAAACATGCTGGGGATGCTTGGGAATCATTCACCTCCTGAACAGGGCTGTGCTTATGTTACGCTGCCTTCCTCCCCTTTGCTTTCCCCCAGACATCATCTCCAGCAGCAGCTCTGCTCCACCTCCTCACCCCCACACACTGTCCCTGTGAAGCCCCTTTCACTCTCAGGAGCAGCAGTTCGGGTTCCTCACACCTTCACCATGAAGCAGCTCAACAAACTCTGCCCCCCTCCCTAACATTTTGCCTATTTAAGCCCAAGCAGGACTGCTCAAGGAGGAATATTATCTGCAAGAAACAAGATGTCTAAAAAAATCATCTTTGCTGGTGATCAGAGAAATTGAGACAACAAACAGAGCACAGGAGGGATGCAATCATTCAAACCTGAGCGAGGAGTCTGGCTGCCAGATCTGGGCTCTGCTGAGGAGAGTATTTAAAAACCAGTGGGAAGGTTTGCAATGCACACAGGGCAATATTCACCCCAGGGCAAGTCCCCCTGGTTCCTCAAAGGGGGGTCACACCTCATTTGGCTGTAGCAGAGGAGGGGGAACAGAGAACAGTACCAGGGTTTGCCGCAGATGCAGGGGAAAAAACCCAACAGTCCATGACCTAACACACCCAAAGCGCACGCAGTCACCCCCACCAGCACTGCTGGCAGGGCTGGCCAGCTTCCCAGGCCTCCAAAAGGTTAGAGATGCCATCAGGAAATAAAAGCAGATGCCAGCTGGGTGTCAGCATCCTCCCACCTAGGAGGATGGGAGGCTGTGAAGCTGCCAGGATGCCCAAGGCGATCCTGTTCACTGTGGAATGCTATTTTATCCTTGCTTGCTGGCCTTCCTCCCAGCTCTTTTACCCTCTCTCCTCCCCCATCAGGCTTTAAAGAGCATCCTGCAGCTCCAGCGACAGCTCTCGATTACTGAAGAAGCAGGAGAGGTTTGCTTTTAACAAGTTTTCCTAAAGAGCCGAGCAGCCGTGTTTAAAGAGGGATGGATTGGACTAGATGATCTTTTGAGGTCCCTTCCAATCCCTAATATTCTGTGATTCTGTGATATCACAGCTCTGCCAGGCTGGGACCAGCTGAAGGCAGCAACATCAGCTCCCATCACTGTACTGGGACCACAGCCCTCTGCTCTTGGATGGCTTGGACACCTTTCCCTGCTCACTCTCCTTGCTTTCCAGCCTGGGGCTCCCTCTGCCTGTCACCACACTGTCCCCAGGGCTGCTCACCCAACAGCCTTGGGCCTTATTTGCTTTTGGCAAGAGCCACGTTTCAGCCACCCACTGCTGATGCCATGGCAGAACGATGGACCTTCTGTAAAGCTGAGGTCTCTCCCTGCCTGCCCATTGGTGCTGGACAAGGCAAGCTCTCATACAGGCACAGGGGGAAATTTGGGGCTGTCGATGATGACCAGGGGCCAGACCATATCTCCAAGCATCACTGGTACCTCCCCCTGGATCTATCAGGCTCCTTCATACAGCAGAATAAAAAAGCAGCGATTTCCCTCTGGGAACGATGTCACTAGTGGCACGAGTGGGAAGATTATGTCAAATCACTACCATGACCAATGAGCCCAACTAAGTGTTTCCTCTTGTCCTACCACCGCTGCTCGCCCCAAGAGTCACATCTGCTCTGGAGGACAGCTGGTCCAGATGAGCTTGTGATGACAGCTCACTCGCTGCCATCGAGGGAAACCAGCTGCTTCTGCTCCCACTCACAATTCCGAAATCCATCACCAGAGCACAGCGACAGCCACGTTATAAAGGGACCAGGGGAAGTTTTCCCCCACCTCTCATCCAGCTGACCTCAGGCCTTTCTCCTCCTGCCTTCTCCTTGCCTGCACCAAGCTCCTGCAGCCCTCACGAGCCCCCCCAGCCAGCCGAGAGCATCAGCGAGGCACTGGGCACAGAGCTCCTGCTCCAGAGGATCCCACCACCATGGGAATCTGCTGCCAGCTCAAGCCTGGTTTTAAAAATACTGATGGATGTTGTACAAACCCTACCAAAAAAAAATCAGTAGTAACTATCCGTGCTTCAGGACAAGCTAATTGTAACCACCAAGAGGGCCCTGTGCAGATGACAGACACAGACATGTCAGCACTGCTGAGCGTGGGGAAATGACAGCATCCACATTACCATGGCTCTGGAGACTTTACAGGCTTTCCCACAGCAATGGTGAAAATAAACTCCAAATCCTTTCTGAGCTTAGATTCGAATCGCCACTAAGCGTGGGGCTTGTATGGCCGAGCTGGGATATGCTCTTTAACAGCATCTCTGCCCAAAGAGCCCTCACCAACTGCCCTGGGAAGGGCTGCTGGAACCTGGGCTAGGAAAGCAGGAGGAGAGACCCTCGTAGGGTGCTTAGGGGTGGGATGGCAGCAGCATTGCTGCTGAGCTTTGACTCCAGAGTTACGACCACGTGGAGCAGGGTGGGATGTGACTGTACAGCTGCATGGTACAAAGTCCTACGCAAAGCTTTGGCAATGCTGAGGGAGCCCGGCCACCCCACACCACCTCCGGGACCTCCTCCAGCATCCAGACCAAGGCAGGAGCCATGGGAAAGGCACATTTTACCTTCATACAGCTCCTGCTCTTCCCAGACCTGCAACTCAGCTGCACTTGGATCCTTCTGCCTCCACCTCCACGCTCGCTGAGGGGCAAACCTGTCCCCAGGCCACGGCGCTCTCTCCAGCGGGGAGGGACCCCGAGGGCCCAAGATGCTGGTCCCAGCCCGGGGCCATCGCCTGCCCGTGTGGCAGATGGGCCACCTGCCCC
>NW_010323098.1:0-2315 GCF_000700745.2 Antrostomus carolinensis | reverse complement strand
GACTTGGACGTGGGAGGTAGGTCTGGGTCTTCCTTTAATGTCTACCATTGTACTGGTAAACCCCAGGGCTTTAGGGAATTGCCTTCTAGTCTGTAAAATCCCTAATAACTGAGCTCAAGACTCTGCTTTTTCTGTCCCCTAAGCTCTTCTTTCATTGCAAAACTGCTTTTCTAGGTATAAAATAGTCTGTCGAGGTCATGGAGTTGAAGACAGTGTGAATTGTCTGGGAGCTCTGTGTTCAGCCCAGGGAAAGTGTGAAAGGTAGCAGCAGAAAAATGTTTGTGTTTCCTTGAGGCCTCACGCCTGGCACGGTGCGTGTTGCCATAGGCATGGCCAGGCAGACAGGGAGACCCAGCCCCGTCTGCGGGGTGGAGGTGTGATCCTGCTCTCGCTGCGCCTGATGCTGGTCCCAGTGCTCCTTGTAACTTGGGAAAGTCCTTTCTTTGTCTCCACTGCCCAGCGTAAAGCGGAGCAGCTGGACTGGTGCTCTGCAGGGCTGAGCTTGTGCCTTTCTCTTCCTGCTTCTCTTTTGAGGAAACGCTTGTGAGTTGGATCCTGAGTCTCAGGCTGCAAAGCTGCTGCAGTGAGCCAGTGAATTCCCCTGCTCCTGCACAGAGTCACGGTTTTTGGCAGCAGATCCCTGCAGAAGGTTATTCGAGTCCAGGCACAGCTCCTCCTGCTCCGTCTGGCGGGCTGAGCGGTGAAGTGCCGGCATCCACCCTGCGTGGCACAGGGATGCTCAGCCTGAGGGACAGCCTTGCTTCCCCTGAGAGGCCATTCCAGCAACTGCTGTCCAGGAAGATGCAAGGGCAGCAGCAGTGGTGCTGGGGCACAGACTGTGGCAACGTTAGGTGTCTGGAGTGGCGTTGGCCTGACTGGGGGCAGATGTGTCCCGTTGGTCGTCCTGCAGCCTCTGCTCTTCCTGGTGCAGTCGCTCCAGGTGCTGCCTGTCGCTTGCAGTTGCTGCCAGGGGTTAGGCAAGTGCTGCCTGGTCTCACCAGGGAGCTTCTTCCCACCTCAGCCAGTCTGAGGACAGCTGGAGCCAGGCTGGAGCTGCCAGGTCCCTTCACTCAGGGGAGGGACTTTGAGGCAATGGAGAATGGCGACAAGGAGAACAGGCACATGGAGGTGCTGGGGAGCCGGCAGGTCTTGGGCTCTCCTGGAGCACCAACCTAGACTGGCCCTTCAGGGGAGCGGGGCTGGTCCCAGGACACTGGGGGGTGGAAGGAGCCAAGCCAGCCCCTGCGGCATCGCTGAGCTCCCACATGAGATGGGACGAGGCATCCTAGGAAAGGCTGGGAGAAGCAAAGGCCCCTTGGGCAGATGGAGGCTCTTTGTGGGGTCAGCCTGCAGCAGAGACACCCATCAGTATCTTGGGGAGTGAGTCAGGCACCGGTTCCCCAGCTGGTCTGTGGTGTGTCTGGGGTGGAAAGGAAACAGGCTGAACTGGCTGGGACCTGTGATCTGCTCTCAGAGTCCCGGGCAAGCTCCAGGCTCCCTCCCCACCTCACAACCGACGCCTTTACGCCCACAGTCGGCAAATGAATTAAGAGCCTGGTCTGCAGGTGAGGGACATGTTCTGGATGCTGCAGCCAAACCCCAGACGCTGTCTCTGCAGTTGGAGAGATGAACCCCAAACTTCCCTACGTTCTCCTGGTTGCGGCTGCGGTGATAATCTTCATTCTCTCCTGCATGCTGCTGAGCAGGGGGAGGCAGTCACCCAGCTGTGAATCCCAGCCCCGCATCGTGGAGAAGACGGGGTCCACGAGCCAGAGCCTGGTCTTTGCCGATCTGACACCCGAAGAGATGGTGCAAGTGGTGCGGTACCTGCAGGGAAACCTCGGGGTGCGGCTGGTTGACGCCTCGCGGGCAAAGCCCTCGGACAACTGCATCGCCTCCGTCGACGTGCAGGTCCCCGCCAAGGCAGAGGTGCTGCGGTTCCTGGATGGTGGGGGGGCTCGCCCCGCCCGGGAGGCGCTGGCTGTGCTGTACTTTGGGGACCAGCCAGACCCCAACGTCACCGAGTACGTGGTGGGTCCGCTGCCGACGCCGGTGTATCACCGGGACGTGACAGTGCAGAAGTACGGGGGGAAGGTGCCGTTCCACCGCAGACCGATGCTGAGCAGTGAGTACGGGCTGGTGGAAACCTTTTTAGAGACAGTGGCGTTTGCTGCAGCTCCAACCTTCCTGAAAGAAGTGTTTGAATACGATGGCACCAACGTGGCGTTTCAGACCTCAGCCCCTCATGGGTTCCAGTCTGGAGACCGTAAGTCCTGGTTCACTGTGTTTCAGAACGTGAGTGGGTTCTTTGTGCA
>NW_010323097.1:0-576 GCF_000700745.2 Antrostomus carolinensis | reverse complement strand
AGCTGCTTCATGGTTGCCTCCAAGGCCCATTTGTCTCTCCCAAGGGTAGGACTCGCAGGCTGCAAGGCCTCCCTCAGTAACACGTGTTTTATGGCACTATTGAATTTTGTGGGGTGTAATTAGCTATAAAATCCAGCACCGCGCGGCTCAGCCAGACATCTCGCCCGTCAGTCCTGTCAACAACGACAGAGACTTCTCGCCCATCAATTCTGTCAATAACGACAACAACAGAAAGTCAAGAGTAGAAAGATACATTGCTGGCTACTGCTCCAAACTGCAGCCTGAGCATGTTTTATCATTGCTCGTGAAAGGTCACCACTATTTTAAACCCTGACAAGGCCACTGTGTCCCAGACTTTTCACCACTCCCTCTCCCACCGCTTCCTTTGGTCTCTCCTGGTCCCACACCGGGCACACTGTGCTGGCTTCCAACCTTCTTCCCTCCCCTGAGGAGGCTCCTCCCAGGGACCCATTGCCCCTGGGAGGTCTCCCACATCTGCTCTCCTGCACCGTGCTTTTGTCTGTCAGGGAGCACCCAATGGCACAGGATTTCTGTTTGATAATGCTGAGTGTACTG
>NW_010323096.1:0-2171 GCF_000700745.2 Antrostomus carolinensis | reverse complement strand
GGAAATAGTTGGGCTCTGCGAGCATCGCGCTGGGGACCGGGGAGGGGGCCACCACCAGCCCCCCCCATTTCCCTAAACACCACTTGACCTTGGCTGAGGGCACGTCCCCATGGCCGAGGGGAGGAAGTTATTCCCCTCCACCCGGGTGGTTTTTGTTGTGTTTTTGCTTTGTTTTGGTTTTATTTTTTTTTTCCCTTCATCTCTTTTTTGTTTTGGTTTGTATTTTTTTTCCTGTTGAGGGAACTCAACGGTGCCACACGCGCTGGGGCAGGAACAGAGCTGGGCTAAACAGATTTTTTTATCTTTTTTTTTTCTTTTTCCCCCCCTTTTCTCCCACCGTCAGGAATCACCAGCCAGCCCGGCATCGCTGGCAGCAAGCGCTCACTATTGGAGACAGTAATTTTACAGGCTGGTCCCCACTTAAACCCCTCTTATCTTAATTCCTCCTCCTCCTCCCGTGCATTTTCTTGCCACCTCGGGGACCTCGCAGAGGGAGGTCTCATGGAAAACCCTCTTTCCCAGTGGGAGAGGGGACGGGGGGAGCAGGTAGAAGCTGCCAACTGGATCCAGGCCTGGCTGTGTTTTCACACTGAAAGCCTCGCTGGGGCAGTTGGGTGGGTGGGTGCCGGGCGGCTGCTGGAAGCAGGATGTGAAGTGGCTCTGATGAGACCCATCCCGCTCCCCGGGGCCAAGGGGGACCCACTGAGCACCGCAGCCACCCCGTTGTCCCCACCGAGACCGCCACAGAGGGTCCAAATCTGAACAGCTCTCCCTCTCTGTGTGGTGTATTCCTAGCACTGTGTGCTCCATCTGCTGACAAAATACCTTTCACACACTCACACCAAATATTCCCACCTCGCATTTTTGGCTTTTTTAAATTTATTTTTTATTTTTTTTCCCGCTGTCCCCACCGCAGCATCCTGATTTCTGTGGCTTAAAATGCCCTGCATGGCTCAGGGTTGCAGTTTCTATTTCTTTTTTCAAGTGGTGGAGAACAAAGGTGTGAGCACGGCCGTGGGGCAGGATGTCACCTTCACCCCCGTGGAGAGGAGACTTCCCGCACCCAGCAACAGCCCCACGGGTCCCGGACCTGGGGAGGGGACTTGCTGGAGCTGTTTGGTGTGTCAGTGAGGCAGCCTGTGCTGGGATCGACCCTCTGACAGCCAGGCAACTCCTTAACAAAAACGTGTCAGAGGAGGAAAGCAATAATTACACAGCAATTTCTTTTTTTAATTAATTTTTTAAATGAATCTGGCAGCCACTCTCCCAGAAGCTCAGAGCCAGGTCTCCCCTCCAGCATGGCCTCCGACCTCAGGCCAGGGCTGGTGGTTGGCTCTTCTCTGTGCGTGTCTTTATGGCTGTGATGTTGTTTTTATCAAAACACAGTCACTTTGGTTTTTTTTTTTGCTTTGTTTTTGCAACAAGTATATTTTCAGATACTGCCAAATTTATAGGCTATTAAAAAAAACCCAAAACTGGCTTACCACCACTTCTGAGCTTTGAGGTGAGCTCTGAAGTTAAGTTCTCCCAAACTCTGCATGCAGCGAGGAAGGAAGGTCCCCAGCTCGCCACCCATTCAGTGCCAGCCTGGCCGTGGTTGTATTTTTGGGTGTGCCAGTGCCACACTCATCCATCCCACTGCTGGCTGCTGCTTCCTCCAGGCCAGGAGAGCCTGAGGGAGCACCCTGTCTTCGAAGGGGTCCTCTGAGACCTGCCTGGCTGGGGTTTAGCCACAGCGAGGGGAGCAGGGAGCTCCTGCAGCGTGCCCAGCTGCTCCTCTGATCCCAGCCATCACTGAGGGTGGCTGGGATGGGGGTGAAGAGGAACCAGTAAGAGGGATCCAGGGGTTTGCGAATGCTGGGGAACAGCTGGGGCAAATCCTGGGATAACTCCCGGGAAGGGGGAGATGCAGCAGCTATTCCCTTGGCACCACTTGACATCCCATGAGCAGCACAGCAGCCAGATGCTCAGCTGTGCCCCGGGTTCCACAAGGGCAACGGGGATACAGGGCGGATTGAACCCAGAAGGGTGAAGCCCCCCAGGCACCTCTGTGTCTGTGCATCCCCCTGCCCACGCCTGCACCCCATATGTGTACCCCTTCCCTCTGCATGCACCCCATGCACCTTGCAGAGTTTGGCTTGATGGGTCCAGCGGGAGGGAAGTGCCCCCCA
>NW_010323095.1:1187-1837 GCF_000700745.2 Antrostomus carolinensis | reverse complement strand
GGTATATCTTTCATCCTCGAAATTGAGCTTCAGTGTCAGTGGCAATCTCTGGCCCATCAGCTCCTGGGTTTGTCATTCATTAAACTCTTTACAGATATATTTGCAGCAAAGCAGTTTCGTTAAGTTTCGGCTGTCTTGCTGTTTGATGAGAGCAGCGTCTGGTCTGGCACAGACTACTTGCAGTCTCCGTCAAACAAATGACAGATCCTGCTTTTACACAGAAATATTCTCCAGCACAGCAGTGTCCAGGATAACAACCTCATCATGTTCAGAGGCAGATGCTCTAAATTACCTGGGCTCTACAAATGGGAATAACAATGAGGTAGGGGGAAATGGAAAGGGGGATGAGAAAGACCAAAACATTTTGCCAAAGGTCACATTTTAAACAATTTAATTTATCTCAATTTCAAAAGGTTTCTTGCCACAGGACTCCACAAGATCCACAAGACTCTCCTTTTTTTGTTGGGTTTCTTTGGTAGCGTAGCAAGAAAATTGAAACATCAAAAAATAGTCACATTGGCTTGTCATTTTATCTCTTCTCTATTTTCTTCCTTTTCAGTGAGAAAAAAGGGAAAGATAAAACCCTGGAAATGAGGCAAATCACAGAATCACAGGATCACAGCATGGTGGGGGTTGGAAGGGACCTCAGG
>NW_010323095.1:0-1138 GCF_000700745.2 Antrostomus carolinensis | reverse complement strand
TGTCCAGGTGGGTTTGAACATCTCCAGAGATGGAGACTCCACACCCTCTCTGGGCAGCCTGTCCCAGGGCTCCGGCACCCTCACAGGAAAGAAGTTTCTCCTCATATTTAAGTGGAACCTCCTGTGCTCCAGCTTGAGTCTCTTGCCCCTTGTCGTATCTCTGGCCACCACTGAGCAGAGTCTGGCCCCATCCTCTTGACAGCCACCCTTTAGATATTTATAGACATTGACCAGATCCCCTCTTGGTCTTCTCTTCCCCAGGCTAAACAGACCCAGCTCTCTCAGTCTTTCCTCAGAAGAAAGATGCTCCACTTCTCTCATCTTTGTGGCCTCCACTGGACTCTCTCCAGCAGTTCCCTGTCCCTCTTGAACTGATTAGCCCAGAACTGGACACAACACTCCAGATGTGGCCTCACCAGGGCAGAGTAGAGGGGGAGGAGAACCTCCCTTGACCTGCTGGTCACACTCTTCTGAATGCATCCTTTGCCTTCTGTCCTGAGAACTGCTAAAACTGTTTCAACTTTATAAGCATCTTTAGTTCTTTTCCACAACACCAGAAAACACCACTTCATTCAAACCATTTGAGTGCTGGGATAATTTCACTGACAATCAAGTCTTTGCATCTCCACAACCTGCTGCTGAAGGAGTTAAGAAGACAGAAGGATTTAAGATGCCTAAATTCCATCACAGGAGGCATTGCCACAAGCAATAAACACTGCACTGAGTTTTTAAACAAGTCTGTGAACAAACATTGTGGAGAACTGAGGCAAACACGCCTGCTTTCTTCTCTTACTGTGGAAAAGGGAAGGCAGGACAGCAATGGAAATCACCTCAACTCCTGACTGATTTTGCTTCACCTCTTTGAAATATTTCACTTCCATTTCTACCCCTTTCCAGTTTGGATGTACTCTATTATTAACTGAGGTGCCTAAAGAAAAGTTCAGTCTAGTCAAAAATGAAACATTTTTTACCTAAGAAAGACAACAAAAGGGATTTTTTTTTTTTCCCCAACAATTTCAAGTTTTGCAATAAAAGATTAATTGAAATCAGTCCTCCCTCCAAGTGATTTGGTCTTGCTGAAACTGTTTCCTGATCAAAAAGAAGTCTGAATGAATGATATCTGTTTTAAAAATAAAAT
>NW_010323094.1:0-25591 GCF_000700745.2 Antrostomus carolinensis | reverse complement strand
CAAGTGGCTGTGTCTTGTTTGGCTACCAGCTCAGTTAAACTATCATAAAAGGGTAGGCTGGTGGCTCAGGCAGGCGGCAGGGCAGGAGAGGGAGTTTCCATTCAGTGGAGTATGAGGTGTTTTAATGAGGGATTTAAATCAGATGCTGCCTGCTCTTGGGACTTCCCTAGTACTGAAAACATATCTCAAGGGATGATGAAGACTGCAACAGAAAAAGGGCGCTTTTTTTTTTTTTTTTTTTTTTTTCCTCTATGGGGGGATCCTTTTGGTGGTATGGAGAGGGAAATGTTCCACTAGGAAATAGGAATAATCATCAAGGAAAGATATGGGAAACAGACAAATCACAGGCTGAAGTAGGCTTAGTAGGAAAACAACTAGGGGTCTGAAAAATTACCAGAAAAGTGATATTCTCAAGAGTGCAAGCAATAGCACAGACTCCACTGAAAATGAGGTTAGTTTTGGAAATTAACATCACATCTGTCTAGTTCCAATAATCCTTGTCCATTTTAAAATGGAGCTCACGCCACAAGATATCTGCTATAAATAATCAAATACATTATAACCTGGACATATCCTCTACATCGAATAATCCTGCTATAAAAACTGAGAATAAAGGAATTTGCTGGATGACTAGCACTTAAGAAATTGTTCCCTGGTGGGTTATTTGCAGCCTATTCTCTACTTCAGTAGGAGTTTATGTTGAATAACTCACAGCTGTGGAAATACCTGCACAATGGAATTTGATACTGCTTATAAAGGGATCCAAACTGGCACAGCTCCACTCAAGACTCACTAATGTGAAGACATACAAGTGTCTTGGGTCATGTAAAAGGCTGAGTGGCTTCAGTGCAGAACTGTGGATGCTGAGGTGGTGGGGTGGTCCCAGCCGATGAAGGGTGGCACTGGGCAGCTCCTTGCCGAGGCACTGTGTGCTTCCCATGAGGAACCACGGAAGTGCCGCGAGGCCGGTGGAGCTCTGAATCCTTTTGGCTTTGTACAGAAAGTGAGGTCTTCAGCAGAGTCCCTTTGTGGGAATTTTAGGAAACTGCATTTTTTTAGGAATGACAAAAAGGGAGGAGTCGTCAGCCCTGCTCGCTGCACTATATACACAGAAAACGCAACAAAGCCATCCAGGTACACATTGGCCACATTACAGTCAGGGGTCACTTCTGGTCATGTTTAAAGCACCAGCTGCCAGGAGAGCATCCTAAGATGTGCACTTGTAACTGGAAAGGCAGAGCTGACAACTCTGTATGATACATACATATATATATATATATGTATGTATGTGTATATATATATTAATTGCAACTCTCCTGGATTAATCTCTTTTCAAATATTGAAGGGAATTGGGGAAGGGAAGAGAGGAGAAAGAGGGAGTATCTGATGCTTTGAGTGATCTGTATCATTCATTTGCCCTTCAAGCAACCTCTCTGCAATGTTTACAAGCATATTTCTGTGGAGTGCTGGGCAGGACACGATCTGTATAATTCACTCTGCAGCGTCGTGGCTAGATCAGGAGCCTTGAGAAGGGAATTTCATCAGCCCACCCCTGGCTAGATCAGAAGTGTATGTATTTGATATTTGACTTTTAGCCCCAGCATTTTTTAACTGTTTGTTTTAAATCAAAATCAAATTTGTAGTGCTTGAAGCTGCATAGAAAACAAATCTGAAAAAAAATATCAAAGTGTATGTTAAAATTTCAAAACATGGAAGGATCCAAAAGACAAAGCACATTGAAATCAAACAAAAAGGTGCTTGTTTAAAAAAAAAAATTAAAAAACCATTATTTTGAGGATCACTATTTCTGCACATCTATCCTAGGTGTTTCACAGCAGCCACATAGGCAGATGTTTTGCAATGACAGTCAAACAGACACAAAATTTCCCACCAGGGATGCACTGTCCTGGAGGAGATTACAAGGTACTGGGATAGAGGGTGAGTTGTAGGTGGATGGGTCTAACAGTCCCAGAAAAACTGTGACTGCAGCCAGACCTTTAATGTGACAAAATGATTCTACTGGTTTCAAGGTAGAAACATTTTCCCTGTGTTTTGTCTATTTTATCTCAAAGGTTATTTCAAATTAATCCATCTGTTAATCAAAGGGGATTGTTGCAGTTAAGAAAGCAGAACAGTTTTGATGCTGACTTGCACTATCACAGATGATTTAAAAAATAAAATAAATTAATAAAATGAATATAAAATAAATTTTCCATTTCCCTTTCATGTCTTGACCTTGCAGCTACATGCCCATGCTAGTACCTGGCAGTGCCTGCATGAGGCCCATCTCTGGAAGGTTTCCTTCATTACTGATTGCAATTTTCTTCCCCAGTATATGGACTTTTCTTAGAAACTGCCATCTTGTAGATTGCCACTTTCTAAAGTGTCAGACTGCTTTAAGGCAATTACTATACAGACCACTCCTTCCTTCTCCAACAGTTCTCCTCCCTACTTGAGAACTGGCTGTGCCACAGGTCTCACAATAAAATCATAGGACTTGACAACTCTTTTTCCATTTTAAAAGCCCACATCCCACTATTACATGGTCTTGAGCTTAAAAATGTTGCCTCCCTGTGGAGAGCCACTGTTCAATCACTCATTATAAACTGGTCATTAGTATTATTTTTTTCCCTCCTCACAGGAACACAGCCGACATCTACAGAAAAGCCAAATCCTGCTGCGTGAAATTTGTGAGTTAGACCCTTCTCAAGGGGGTGTTGGCTTCAAAAAGAAGGCATGGGTATTTAAAAATAATACATTTTCTTGGAGCAAGAAGGCTGATGTTGGTTGTATTTTTCTGAGCCCTTGGGCTCAAATAACAGCAAAACTTGGAAATTTGCTAAACAAAGCCAACTTGAAACTCCATGTCCCTGTTGACACAAAGGCAAGCAGAGGTGATAGCTGTGATATGCAAAAATGAAATTGGATTGCTCCTACAGGGCTTGGTAACCACAATAAAGGTTCTTGATCACTGTCCGGGGATACGTTAGCTATGAGCCCAACTCCCATAAATTGAGCTCCTGTAGCACTTCACACCTGATTCACATCAGAGGAGTTGATGATTTAAGCACAGAGACAGTCATAGAGCAGCTGAAAAACCTCCATGAAAAGATAACTGTCTCAGTTGTTCACCTTTTGTTATCACAAGTTTAACCTGAAGGGGATATTTCAATGAAAAGAGCTGAAAATTCCCTTTCAAAATGGAGTTTGCAGTCAAAGACAGATACAAGCTCCAGTATCCATCAGAGTTCCTAAATTTCACACCTTCTGTCTGCTGAATTTGATCTCTCTTGGCAACTCAGGAGCAACCCACCTTGGTTTTGATGGGTCTGTGTGTGTGGTGTACAAGGGAGTCCTGTGTTTTGTTTTGCACAAAGCCAGAAGAAGATGGACGGTTAAGAACCTTGGGCAAAATGGCAAACGTTTTCATAAGCTATCAAAGAGACATGAAAGAAAATTGAATGGAAAAAACCCGCTCAATTCAGCATCTGAAGCACCAAACACAGTTCTTAAAAGCTTTTCCAGTACTCAGACCCCCCAAGAGATCACTCAGGGAGAATGAAACTTTACGTGACGAAATGAGAGTTGCAGTTGAATGTGATAAGGAGTGTTAAATGCCTGCTTCACATCAAGCATTTGCTAAAACGTCTCCTAATGTGCTTACAAAGGAGACGTTAGCCTTATATGTTATAGCTGTTCAGTATGAAATTGTACATACTATCTCAGATGAATTTGGAGTTGTTGAGACAGGGCTATTAATTAAACTGGGGTGCTACACAACTTGAGGATCTCCAGAGATCATACAGAATTAGTTTTATCATAATATAAACTACTGTTCCCTCCAGAAACTCACTGTAATGACTGTTCTGCATGCCACCTTCCAACTGGTAAGATCCTGAACACCTGAGAAGTATTTGTATCATCAACCACAGTATAAATTAAAACCAATAAACAAACAAAAATAACAAAAAAACCCTTCACCCTTGTAAAATACCCACACAGAAAGAAAAGAAAAACAACCTGAAGAATTATGGACTGCAGCTATGAGAACAGTCCCAAAGGATCCAAAATTTGGGTGTCCAACAGGCATGGAGGAGCATTGGGTGGGCATTCATCTCAATTCAGCTGTCCCCTGCTAATGTGCAGTAATGACATTCAGTACCTGAGTTATCAGGGATGCATTTAGTAACTTATCCAAACTGAACCTTACCATTCACATCCTGCTCCCTGTAAAGCTGATGGAAACACAATCAAGAGTTTCTTGGAGAACAGGAGTGTTTGTGGTCTGTTGTGGCTGGATGCTTTTTATAAAGTTTTTGATTCTGTATGCACAAGTGTATTATTCTCTGATGTAATCTTTAGTGCATAATGGTGTTTTAAAATGTGCTTATGGATTAAGACTGCCCACGGACCCATTAAAATTATTTCTTGATGTAAGGGATATAGTTCTTTTATTTCAGAAGTGACTCACAGGGTCATGGAAGAAATGCTCCTATAGTTAGATTGCTCCATTGCTCTTTATAATAAAACCTCTCCCTTTGAAAGGGACTGAGGTGAGTTGCTATCAAAATAACATGCTAAATTAGAACAGATTTTAATACTGTGAACATTCAGTGAAAATTCTTATCTTCTCATGAAACATAGCAGCATGGTCCATAAATTTACAGACTTCTATAAGTGACTCCTTATCTAAAGGTACCATCTGCCATTCTGCAATGCTGGGGTACCACCAGACTTCCTAATAGCGTAATGATATGCTAGAGTAACATCAGTTCTATGGGATGTTAAATATTCAGTAGCTTCTCTTACACTGTAGAAGATTCAGGCCTTAGCCTTGTATAAAAATATGCTTGTCAAAAAGCTAGAGAAAACATACAAATCATCCAGTCCTACACACTGAAACCAGCTGCTGGGGTTACTCGTGCCCCAGGGCAGCTTTAATTTGGACATGCAATATATCACCGTAGGGTTACTTGATCAGAGTTGCAGTCTCAGGAAATATTTTCAGGACTATTCAATTTCCATTAGCAGTTTCTCCAGGATATATTAGGCACAAACTGGGTTTATTTCAATATCAATCATTCATGTTTTCTCTTTCATCCTGTCTTTGCTAAAATAGGATTTTCATGGAGGCCATGAAATTGCAAAATTTAGTCTGTTCTTATGGCTGTTCTATCATTTAGGCTCCTTTAATGGTGTTTTGCAGTAAAGGCTGGGTAAGGAACCTCTCTCCACCCTGGTGTTAGAGAACAGCCAGTAATGCTCAGTATTTTGGCTTTCCAATCAGTAGTTTACTCCCCTCTACTCCCATCTCTTTCTGCACACCTCAAGACTGATTCTTCTCAGCAGCTCTCTGGTAATGGGTACTTTTGCTCTGTTCCCCAAGGACGCAAGTTGGTTACACTTCCCAAATGTGCAAGAGTAGTACCTTCTCCAGGTCTGAGGTTAAAAATTAGTCACTTATGACTTTCACTGAGCTCTATGATGCTGCAAGCATACAAATGCTATCTATACCTCCCAAGGTCCCTTCCAAATTGAATTATCCTACAGTGTTGTTATATTCATACACACCAATGCATAGATGATGAAACCTGAGGACACCTTCTTTCTGAAAAGACTACAAAGCTGAAAATATTGCTTATTTTTGTTTGTCATGAAAAGGTAGAAAGAAGGAACTTTAAGAGCTGAAATGTTCTCCTGAGGGGCAGATTGTGAGACCAGTTGGTGACTCATGTGAGTTGGAAGCTCCCTGAGAAGTGAACTTTGCTAAAAAAAAAACAAAACAAAAAAAAAGCCCCAAACAAAGCAATTCCAAGAATAACCAAAACCCACCAATGCTTATGATTCTTTCACATTCCAAGTCCTGTGTAACAGCAACCACCTTAGTTATCAGTGCTCTTACTCAGTCACTTTACTAATGATATGATTCTGCTTTTCTAAGTAAACTTATGGAATTTCCTCCCTCTGATTTGCGAGGGCACTTCTCAGGGCCAGTATTTCCTTCCATTTAGCAAAAACAAACAAGAGCTTTCTCTTTGAAAGCATTTCAGCATCATGAGATAAGTTTCCTTCCTCCTTTTAATAATTGCAGGGGTCCCCAGAGAAAAGTGTCAACAACATTATTTCCTTCCAAAATCTAAGAAAGATACAATGTTCTTGTAGGTGGTGAGATTAGATTACAGCAAAATTAATTGTTGGTTTCAAGCTTTCATTTTTCAGGCAGCAACCTCAGCTCTCATAAACATGTTACTTCAACTCACCTGTGATCTTTATTCACCTTTCCCACATCTCTTCATCAGATGGTCACAGAGCACACAAAAGCTGCAGTGCCATTTAACTGCTACCCACAACCAAAAGGCATAAAATCCAGTAGTTAATGTCATTGCTTTACCTTAATTCTCTATCTGTAGGGAGTGTTCCCGAGGACAGGGCACAAGCGCATGGGAAGACACAGGATCACAGGCTCTGTCTTGATGAGTTTACCGTGTAATTTCAGACATGGTGAGAAAAGGCCATGCAGAGCCCAGGCTGTGGGGGTGAAAGAAGCAGCAACGACGAGACCGCACGGTCAGCCGCTGTACATCCCAAACTGCTTCGTTGAGGTGGCCAATTTGGACATTTTCTTTTATGAATAAATAAGTGAATAAATAAAATCAGCTAGCTCCGTCTGTTATTCCCCCGAACCACAATAGCGTAGATTGATAGCTTGTAGACAGGGTTTTTGAGGAGATATGGTGAAAGTGTCCTTCCAGATTAATTCAAGGACAGCACTCTAAGGAATCTGTTACCCATTTTTCAAGCGTTCCTATGTTTATTTACTGAAACAACAGGAGTAATATGACATCATAAATCTTTTAAAAATTGAAATAGTAGTGCCAGTCTTGAAAGATTAATAATAAGGAATGCCTTTTAGAGTGTGCTCATGGAAATGTAATATGAATGATTAGTGTTTTTGAACATTAGAATTACAGTGTATAATTGTAATGTTATAGCAGCTGTATAGGAGCCAGTGATCCCTTAATGGAATACATTGTGAATTTAATTATTTACATGGAAAAATCAGGGCTGATATAGTCGCTGAATGATAGAGCTACCGTTTCCTACATCCTGCAAGGGTTATGAAGAAACAGCATTGCTATCCATGCAGATAGATGCACTCAGTCCTTGTTTGTTATTTAGTCAGTTTTAAATTCTAGCCTACAGTTGATATTCTTTGTGCTCTAGATCTTATAGACCTGGAGTGTCTTTTAGGCTATCTTCCTGTGAGGCCTACCATAGGTGCCAAAATTCATCAAACAAGGATTTTGCTTGCAGGAGAATGGTGCTCACACTGGATACTGAGGTTCATTCTTTAGGCAGGGAGGGAACTGTCTCCCACCAAAGAACCAAGTGGCCACGCTGCATTTGCCCTGCATTTCATAGAATCATAGAATCACAGAATGGTTTGGGTTGGAAGGGACCTTAAAGATAATCTAGTTCCAACCCCCCTGCCATCAGCAGGGACACCTTCCACTAGATCAGGATCCTCAAAGCCTCATCCAAACTGGCCTTGAACACTTCCAGGGAGGGGGCATCCACAACTTCTCTGGGCAATCTGTTCCAGTGTCTCACCACCCTCACAGGAAAGCATTTATTCCTAATATCTAATCTAAACCTACCTTCTTCCAGTTTAAAGCCATTTCCCCCTTTTTTATCACTACCTGCCCTTGTAAAAACTCCCTCCCCAGCTTTCTTGTAGCCCCTTCAGGTACTGGAAGGCCACTAGAAGGTCTTCCTGCAGCCTTCTCTTTTCCAGGCTGAACAGCCCCAACTCTCTCAGCCTGTCCTCATAGGAGAGGTGCTCCAGCCCTCGGATCATCCTCATGGCCTCCTCTGGACTAGTTCTAACAGGTCCATGTCTTTCCTGTGTTGGGGGCTCCAGAACTGGACACAGTGCTCCAGGTGGGGCCTTACAAGAATTGAACAACCACCATTTCTTCTGCAATGGTGGTTTCAAAACTATTTGGCAGAATCACATCCAGCAAAAGCATGCTTAAAAAACATGTATATATGCTTGGGAAACACATTTCCCTGGAATGGCTCCTGGGTAGACTTAGAAAAAACCTAGGAGTTCTCCAGATGCTTTTATAAAGTCAGTAATATTAAAAGTAGTTTTGGTCAAGAGCAAAACCTCAGTCCCCTGCACAAAAGGCAGGATTGTGTAGATTCAGTATCCCCGTGTTGGTAGTTCTCCCTGCAAGTATTGGTAACTCACAGGGTGCACCTCATAGGGCTTCTCAGCTGCCTCGGGATGCAGGCGTGTGCCTCTGTGCCTCCCAGCTCAGCCCAGGGCCTTCACCCACCAGCCTGCACTCACAGCGGCTGCACCAGTCCAGAGGTTTGTTTACTTCCATGAACGATTGATTTGATAGCAAAGGGAAGAAAGAAGGAGAATTTTTTTAATCCTCTCAGTCCCCGTTGAGGGACTCATCCTAAAACTATCAGACAGAATTCATCAGAGTGGAAATCCCTGCTCTGGTAAGCCGTGGCCCTGGAAGGCGAGGGATGCAAAGTTCAGGATGGAGGTGCGCTTGCTGGATGCCCCGCACTCCCTCGCGCTTGGCGCTCGCCGCTGGTACTCACCTGTGCTGTTACACATCATTAATGTTACAAAAAGCATCTAACCAGATTGAGCTATAAGTGATTCACACCTAAACTACAAGTTTCCCTTTTTGCTGGAAAAAGATTGTAATTCAGTGAAACACTAATTCCAAAAATTCCTGGTGCACAATCCCGCAGGTGGGCACGTGTCTTTTGCATGCAAGGAACTGTAAATGCACTATGCAAGAGCACATTTTTTAACACAGTTTATTGGCACACTTATTGGCAAAGCATACATAAAATACAGTTGTATTATATAACACATTGACTCACTGTGTCTTTACATGATGAGTTGAACATATTAATATGTAAATGAAAAAATTAGTTTCTTTTATAAAGTTTCACATAAATACACCAGAATAATAAAAAAGTAAAACAAAAAATGTTTTGAGGGCTTTACAAAAATATTATACAAGAAATATACTATGAAAAGAAAAAACAACAAAGCCAACTCAGATACAATAATAAAAACACAAAAGTTTTAGATTTATTAAGCTGCCCACAAAGTTAATGGATTACATGGCTTTAAAATATCTGGATCGACAGCAATTTTACAAAGCATAAACTCTCATAGGACTGGGTGTCTTTTTCCACATAAAAATATTTCTCATGTCTTTGATGAAAAAAAGACATTTCTTGTTTCAGCATTTTTATTAAATGATTGAAAGAGTATCTACTGGCATCAGCTAAACGGAAATTAAAAATGCTGGATCCTTTAAATGATTAACCCATGAAAGAAAAGTTAAAGAAAGAACAAAATTTATTTTAAATTACTTTTCCTTAAAAGTTGATTTTTTTCTGAAACAAGAAATTTCAGGTGCAAGTTGAAAAGCAGAAAATATATTACAATTGTAAAAAGTTTTACATAGTTACGTTAATGAGATCCTGAGCACTGATGACTTGTTAAAATATGGCCATTGTTTGATGAGGAAAAAACCAACCCCTTCCAATAAAATGCATTGTCAGAAATTTGCCATGAGATGCTACTTAATTTTCAATTATTTTAATTGAGGTCAGTGCCAGTATCATTTTGTATGTTAATGCTTCCAAGAAATGTATATGGAAGCTTATACAAGAGATTTCCCTAATTAAAAAAAATCAGATAGCTGTATTTTAGAAATAGATACTGTATCCGCTGAAAGATTTTTTTTTTAAATTTTTTTGAAGAATGCTGTGAAACAGTAATTAATAATCCACTGACATACGTTGCAGTGGGTACTGCTGCAGAATAACCTATTGGGAAGCTTGTGGTGTGGGGTTTTCAGATTTAGTCTCCTGGTTAGCAGGAGGTTTGCTGTTCCACGGGCTGTTATTTCCCAGTGCAGGTGAATTGTTGAAATCTTCTTCATCATCCATGCCATTTGCTGCATCATACTGTGTATTCTCTAATCTAGTGATAAGCCTTTCGTCTTCATCCCCGAATTCGCCTCCCATCAGAGTTGGTTCTCCTACCACCATCACATCCTGTGAACAGCACCCAATATTTGTTATATGGAAACCTTGAGAGAGAAAAAATCAACTTAAAAAAATTATGTTAGAGAATTTGCATCTTTTAACTTTGTGATATTTGAAAAACAGAGTTAAAAGTTCCTGCATAGTAAGAACCAGGAGACAGGCTTACACTTTATTTCTAATTTAAATTAAAAACTGTAACACATCTCTCTAGCCGCATGCTCATGGCTCTGGATCTCAGAAACCCCAGAACTGAAAAGCAGGTTTCAGTTGAAAAAAATGTGTATGATTTTAAGCAAAATAAGCAGGCTATGAAACTGCATTACACTCCTGCTTGAAATATGTTGCCTTTATCCAGAAATTCTTTCCTGAGCCAGTTTATTTGGAAAGACACCAGGGTGCATTTCGGTTGCAACTTGGCGATATGTGTATTTAAAAAGTAATTTGAAAGAAACTGCATTTCTTATCCTCAGACTTCTTAAATGTGGAGCACAGCACTCTAATAAAGATGGTAACTCTCTTATCCATAGTCAGCCAAGCCCTTTTATGCATCCAATATACTTGACATTCTGCTACTTAATTATGGTAATTAATTTAGGTAAAGTTTTCGATAAAAACAATGTTCACACTGATTTGACAATTTGCATAGCTAATTAAGTCATTAGCAAAAACCTGCTGATTGCCAACAAGCCCTGAATTTACCATCTGTTATTTCATGGTGCCTGTCACCTAACTCCATGTAGGCAACCCTGCCGCCAATCTGTGCAGTAAGAGGACCAATCTGTCCAGCTGGTACCGTAAAAGGAAGATGAAGAGTGCTAATTATAATTACACTGATGAAGCTAGCAGTCATCAAAAACTGAAGCATGCAAGAAAGAAAGACTTCATCTAATCACTGCTTTAAATACAAATTGTCCTTCCATGAAAACAAGTAAACCGCCTACTGTACTCCAGTGCATCACACATTTGCTGCAAAAAACCTCACCAGCATGGGATAGAAAGGTGCAAACTTGAGATTGGAAAGCAAAGGTGCAAAGCCAGAGAGCTCACGTGCTCTCTCTGTTCAACAGAGAATCAGGCTGCTGTGCTAACCGCTAAAGAAATATGTGGGATGCAACTTTTCATGCAGCTCAGGTGGCAGGGCATCAGCTAGTGTCTGGTAAAAGTGCAGTAATTCCAGATGTCTAGCTTTGTACCTGCTGATTTAACAAGCCCTTCCAAGAATGCTAGCGAACAACAGATTCGTATTTTAAAGGATCTGTTCCTCCTTATGAATGTAAAGTAATTGTTAAAGCAAACAGAAGACAAACGTCTGCATTCAGTAAGGTCTCTTTTTAATCAGATATGTACTTCCTTCACTACTAAATAATACAAATTATTGCCTATAAGTATTTTACTCTTTCTCGACATCCCTCAGCAAAGGCTGCCATGCTACAGAAGAATGTTTATATCACATTTTCAGCCTGTGCTATGTGAAAAATTTGTGAGTAGATGGAACCTATTACATGATTTCTTCTTTACATTGTCTATGTTTTGTTGCTCCATATATCCATAAAATACTTGGTTAAATAAAACTCAAACACAGCTTTGTGACATAATAGTTTAAAAGACAAAAGTGTTTATAACCAAAAGTTTATCCTAATTTATTTAATCCTGCTAAACAACAGACAATGTATAGTGTGCACTGCTTTTTCCAGACCTGACCCCATTGTATTGCGAGAGCATTAATGACAAGAGAGACCTGGCAGAGGACAGCAAGTTGGGTTTGAGCGTGCAGTGTGATACAGCAGGCAAAAAAGACCACAGTGGCTGAAACAGAGAATCACAGACCGAGGTGGAAACAGTTCCTCTTACTTCAACGCTCTTGAGTAGGGACCTCAAGTTCTCCCTGTTGCCATACCAGCAAGAGGTTGGCAACTTCGATGAGACTTAGAGAAGTGCATAAAAAATAACAGTGGGGCTAGAAAAGCTGGCTGGGGAAGCCACGCGAAAAAATTAAATATGTATTACATCCACCAAATGATTGGGAGGGGTAAATATGCTTAAGAGCTGCAAGTGCTGAAAGGAAGAGGATCGCTTTAGGCCAATCCGATGAGATGTAAACTAGGGAACTAAGATGACATTAAGTAAATGAAAATGTAACCCCCACTTCTCAGACAATATTCCTGTTACTGAGAACCACAGACTGAGGATTAACGACCCCACTGGAACAGTGCTAGCTTTGCTGCTCTGGTCACCTAACACTGGGCTGGGAGAAATCTCAATCTGTGGTAGGAAACATTCACACACCAGCGGGGAGATGCTCAATGACCTTGTCAGTATTTCCATCTCTAATTTCTCAGATTCTTTGCAAATATTATTCCCTTAATATAATAACACCCACTGAGAGGACAGTTTACACTTATATTTCTCTCCATGCTATTGAGTATTTCTCTCTCTCTCTCTGGGAATTAAACTACAATCATATTGAGGTTAGTGGGGTTTTCCCTCATTCTATTTAAAAGATAGATGTCACAGCATTACTTACAGGACATTTAAAAAAAATAATATATATATTCTTGACAATCCTGCCACTTATAATTATGTCAGGCAAAAATAGTGTTTCAGGAAGCACACATGCTGGTTCCTCCCCGGAGAGGATTCTGCTCCTCAGACTGAAAGCTGAAGACCCCACCAAGTGCACCCCATTGAACCTCCACTCACTAGTTCCCGTGCAATGACCACCAACCTCTGAGGAGGACTGGAAGTGACTCCTTTTAGAGCCCCTCAATGCTTCTCCTTAAATTGGCCAGTGGGGGTCACTGCTGTTGAATGACACAAGGCTCCATCCCTCCCAGGGTTGAGGCTGCAGCTCTGGAGTGCTCCTAGCTCCTGCTCATGGAGTGAGAAGCAGAATCCAAGAATTAAACCCTAGTCTCTTGCACGGCAGCATACACTGCTATGGCCTAGTTATGGTAGCACATATTTGACTCGATTAGTTTAAAAAAGATTTAGACTGTAGTCACTCAATCTTATTAATTTACTCTGTGATTAGAAACAACATTTTTGGTCAAGGAATGTCTCATGATATTTAAATATGGTTGCAGTGAAGCACTGTAAATAAAGCAGTGGATGTTTTACATTATGTGATAGAAATGTATTATTTAATAATATAACCACAAAAGCAGCTTTCATGTATATCATACCTTTCATCCTGAAATAACCCTAATTGCCATCCAAACTGAAATTGATGCATATAAACTATACACAGAGATCACTTCATACACAACTTAAAAGCAAGCACTTCTATTTAACAGATTGGTCATTTCTCAGGCTTCAAATTTTTTTATACTTAGCCTCAAAGTTTAGCTCTGCTATACCCAGTTACTTAACTAAACCTTTAAACTTGGGATTTTAAAGATCACCCAATGGCTAGACAATGTCTTACTGGAGTCTGGAGGTAAAAAAGTGTGGTGGGCCACATAAAATTCCCCATCCCTATGCCTACCATCTTTGCTGCTGTTAATGCGTAGCCCCGCTCAGTGTGTTACGGTGATTAGTTTGTAGCTGAGGTGTCACAGTCCCCAGAAGTAGACAAACAGTGCTTCACAAGTTTGAGATAATTAAAACCTCCTAAAACTACCAAGTATGTTGTTCAAGTAAGTCTCATACTCCAAGGATTGAAAATTGCACTACTTTTAGCAGCCAGCATACGTCTAAGTGCTAAGTCAAAAAAAGAAGGGTACCTCCTCCTGCCTTCCTTCCTTCTGACACAATTGTGTTAGTGGCGATTATTTTAATAATTGAATTCTTAGCTCCTTGCCACAGAAATTATTATTGACTGAGCCCCACTGCTGCCACACCCGCAATGGACACTGCCTCTAAGACAAAAACATCGGACTAACACTGGTGTTGAAGTGATCTATAGAAACAGAATTGACATTTTAATTAGGTTTCAGAGTAAACAATTTCTAAAGGAAAATGGTTATCTTTCGCATCTCATCATAGACTTCTCTGTTAACTTGACATTCTGGTCTTGTTTGGAATATTATTCCTAAAGCACAACAACTGGAAACCAATTTGTTCACTCTCATTTCCTTACAGCACAACCTTAGATTCTAAATTGCACAGTTCTGAGACATGGGATAATTTCTGACACTGATCTTCTGGCCCTAGAACTGTAGCTCTGGTACTACAACATCCATTGCAAACCACCTTTTTAGTTCAGAAACTACCCCCTGTTTCTGAAACACATAAAAGATTATATTGCTTACTTCCACATTTGCAGATTTATTTGTGGACTTTGTTTTTGAGGAACTTACAGAGAAGCACAAAGAGAAAGAGAGATCATTGAGGTATGTAACTTGCTTAAAGAGTGCAAGGAGGCTCTAATTAAGACTCTGGATGTAACAAAGAACATTTGATTTATTTAGTGGCATGTAGAGATGCTTTATTCTTTCTAACATGAATGATACTTCACTGGGTTCATGATTACAGTATTACACTCATTAGTAAATAAAAGCAAAATCCACCTATTAATTTCTGTGGTTATGACTGGGAATAGCCTAGAGCAATGGTTCTTAGAGTTTGTGAGAGTTGTGCATTGTTGTCAAGTTTCCAGATTCAAAGAGATGAAAATGGATCAATGTGCGCTGTTTCTATTAAACTTAACAGAAAGGGTTATTTAAGTGATATGGCTTTACAGAGCCCTTCTGATGATCTCTCATATACCTGTAATCCACAGATCACAGTGTATAGGTCACTGCTCTACATACAAGGGCCTGGGCTTGCAAGAAAGTTTTATATGAAACAGCAGAATATGAAAAATGCAAAGGAATACGATTTCAGCCAGTAAAGAGGCTTGAAAACTGAGCAAAGACTTGGGAAAACACTGCAGCTAGCTTCAAATATTAGAGGAAATTAGTACTATGTAAATGATAAGGTGATGACACACTCAAATTAAAGAACTAATTTCTTTGTAATCATAGGAAGGCTACAATTAGAAAGGTAAGTTTTCTTTGAACCTTGTGGAAGGAGTCTTGCCCATCTTTGCTCTTTGTTAGGAAAGAGGAAACTGGTAATTCCAGTTACTGTGCAATGGGTTAACATTTCTTCCAAAGATCAAATGTGATTGAGAACATGAACAAATCTAAGAACAGTTGAAATGACTGGCATCTGCTGAAACTAAGACAGCTGAGCGAACTACAATTTCTGGGCCCCTGTTCTGTTAACTTTCCTTACACAGTAAACACTAGCCAATGCATTTGTAGAAAGCACTGGAAGTATTGAGTCTGGGAGAAGAATGAGAGCCTGGAAGAAGAAAACTTCTGGTTAGAAAAATGGTTTTGTATTCATGCTATTGGAATGACTTTAGTGGCACTTGGTTCTACTTCCAACACACTACAGCATGTTGCCTCAGCATCTACAGGATTCAGGTCAAAAGCATCACTGGACAAGTAACAGACCATCCTAGACATGAGTTGTGCAGTGCAATCATGTAGCACACTGGCTAACTACATTCATTTTAAGAATGTAGGAAATAAGTAATAGATAGAAAAGGTGTTAAATAAGGGACTTGGGCAGGGAGAGTCATATTGAAAAAAGATGCTGAAGGTAGCGTGAGAACCAGCAGAATCACAGGAATCACTGGTTTTCCCACCTTTATAAGGCAAAATGAGTGTAATAGAGTGCAAGTGGCTGTCAAACTGGCAAAACTTTGTATTTTATTTATCAGAGTATAAAAAAAAGTTAAGAGATATGAGGACAGACTGAGACTGACCCTTTCAAATTACTGATGGGAGTGAAGATGCATACCCACCCACTGGCAGAGACCCTTAAGATGCTTTTGAACACTGTGTTATTAAAGATGTATCAGAATGTGTCAGCAGTTAAAGCAATAATCATTTAAGGCAACACAAAGGGCACAGGTGATACTGATTGATTAGGCTCCAGCAACTGAACTTCAGGGTGCAGTGCCAACCTGACCCATGCATGGAAATACAACCACATCATTTCACTTTCTGGGCTTGGCTTTGTATTTTCAATACTGTCCCTGCCTGAATAATTGATCAGAAAATAACGCAGGTAGAGGAAATGGCACAACCTCCTATTACTGAAGAAGAACATGTTTGTGACAAAAAATGTTCCATCTCATTGATCAAGGTTTGCTTAGCCCCATGTATTTATCTGAAGATCTGGAAGATGCCAGGGGGAAAATTACAAATCTCTTTGAAGTTTCAAGCTTTGCCATAGCTGATGGTCCAGTAGCTCCAGCAGTTTTTTGGTCACTGTTCTGAACATGGAACATTTGCCCCTCAAGACATGAATAACTCATTAAAGAAACAAGTTAATGGTGTGGGTGAGAAATGTGGATGAAGGATACAGTAAACTCACACATTTCCTGTAGTGCACACAGCATTACTGTAGGAACAAACCTCAATAATAACTAATGCCCTAAACCAAGAAACATTACATAGAATAGAGGCTAAGGAAACATTCTCTAACGAGGATTAAGATTATCAAAGAGAAATTGACAGGAGCATAAAAGTGACCAGAAATTATGAGTTAGATTCTATTACGGTGGAGGGACTGTCTTTGCTGGCTGGAAGAAATCACTAGAGAAAAAGAGAAAGCTGGAGTGTATGACTTCATATTAATCCAGGTTTGGTATGGATACGAGCTCATTGTTGGGGTTCTCCAGAGAAGACGATGGGAAAAATGGAACTGCAACTAGCTCTGCTTATGTGAGTCATCTGTACAGAAGACGCCGTGCCTTCATTCCTCTTCTCTAATAATGAGGGGAAAATGCTTTTAACAGTGAAAATGAATTATTTCAGTACTTTTTTTCTACTGAGAAGGAAAGTCCCATTCACAGAAAGCTCTGTGGCTAAATGAAGCTTTTAGTTAGTTCAAAACTGTCAAATTGTGTTTGAGGATATCTTGTCTTCTATCGCATATAAGGGAAATCAAGCATTAACCACAGACTGATTCACTTTAAGGTAAAGTTAAGAGAAACAGAAAGCAAGTTGCTGCTACCTGCAGCTAACTTCTGAAAGCAGTGGCTTGCCTCTAATAAGGCCCACTTCAAAGAATGCATAATTTTGGAGAAACATGGTAACATCTCTCTATTTAACTGAAAAGTGTTGAATCCTTTTACACCAAAATATCCTACTGCTAAAATTATTTTAAGTTCTGTCTACTCTACAGGGTGGCCCAACCATCAATTCCATCTGGTTTGCTATCTTTACTGTGGGGAAGATAGGAAGTGCTGTTAGTATGTCAAACCAATCAGCTAAGCATCTTCCACTGTGCAAAGGGAAAGGAGAAGAGTCTTAAAAACAGAACCCGATCCTCTGCACAAAAGAGTTCGGACCATCTTGCTACTCTGGTACAGAGAGCAAACAATATTGAAAAATATTGACTATGCAGCATCCTGAAAGTCAATGAAGACTAAAAATCCATCCCTCATACCACGATAAAGTTCACCACTATGTCTCAGATGCTCAACTGTTATCTCCATCAGGAAGAGTAACGTTGGCTACCTCGTCTGTCAGGAGCAGCCTTTCAGTACCTGAAGTCAGCTTGAATATCAGTGGGAGTGACAGGTAACTGTCAGATGGCTCAGTTACACTCAAACATATGAGCACACATGGCTACAACAAAAGTCGTCTCTCCGGGGAGGAGCAGGTTGAAGAGAGGCAGAGGGTCAGATTCTGGTCCCACTGAACTAAACTCAGGTCATGGAGTAGCCAAGATAAAAGTGATTTTACTGTTTTTTCAACTTGGAGACAGCAGGGAAATAGCTGGTTGCTCAGTTTTACAGCTAATTGCTGGGTTTTTTTCTTAAATATGGTTGATTATTGATCCAAGGGCTTTTCTGGCAGACACAGTCAGGGAGGCAGAGTGGCCCCTGCCACCAGGGGATCAGGTAGCTGGCCTTCTGACTGTTTTGTGCTGCCAGAAAAACCCAGAGATGCCTATATTAGGAAAAGAATCTGACTCTGGGGATGTGAGCCACGTGGAAATTTTAATATGACAAGGAGAAAATATGAGTTTAATGTACTGAAGCCCAAAGTTTCTGTAAGCTAATGGATGGCCGAATGAGTTGCTAAACAAAAATCTTCATTTCAGTTCACTGGTGTTGGCCTACCCCTCTTTTTCATCTGGGTATGCAGTCTTCCTAGGAAGTGCATGCTTTGTGCTAAAAAAAGGCCTATATTCTTTGTCAGGCTTCAGAAGAATATAGCCCTTTCCTATCTGCTGATCAGAAATCCAATAAAAATCCCTGCATGTTATTCCCAAGATACCACTTTACAGTTCCTACAATATCAAATTAATTTCCCTAGCTTTACAATGCATAAGCTATCTCCTTATTGACTAAGGCACAGTTTGTCACAATTTGGGGTCTGATTACCCCTATATTGTGAATAAGGCAATAAATGTGATTATTAAAGTGCTGGTACAGTTCTGGAAATGACTTGGTGTTTCCCTATATAATTAGGATGTCAACGGTCACAGTTGGTAGGGTGGATAAACTGAGACCTGTATTCCAGGGGATCTACCCTCTGCAAGTGGAGTGGTTGGAAAAAGAGATAACCTCTGCAGGTAAGTTAATTCATAACCTGTGCCCCTGAAGCATCTGAACCCGGCACCGACTAGAGTAACGTATAGAGACCAGCTGTCTGCTCAGGTACGGTTGTCCTGTTCCACAGGGACTCATCCGCACTTAGCACCTGGCAGATGGAAGTCTGCAAGACTCATGCTGTATCTAAAAACACAAGGCTTAATCTGAGTCCCACCGCCAGTGGAAGCACTCCCACTGACAAGAAGGGGAGTTGGCTCAGGCCTTAAAAAAATAACATCTGGTCCTCAGGATACCCCTGCTTAAGGGCCATTTGTTAAACCTGCACTGCAGAATGGCTTCCTCACACCTCTCCACTAATTCCCCAGTTTCCACAGCACACCGTGCAAGATCGCCTTTCGTTTGTGATAGTTTAGGCTCAAGAATGCACCTTCTTTACAATGTAAGGAAAGAATTAAAGCACCGTAAGTGATTCAGGCCTAAAAGGAAAGTGAGACTTACAGGTACCTGACTTGATAGACTCAGGTTTGCAGCAGCTGACTTTTTCTTGCTGTTGGTGCTATTTGCATTGTTCCCAGCACTGCTGTTGGAAGTGCTGCTCGTAGAGTTTTTCCTTTTTCTCCGTTTGGTTGTCGGTTGTCTTGTGGGTTCTGCTGCAATAAAATGGTAAGAAGGAAAGCAAATGGCAGATATTGTACTAAAATGATCCATAAACAGAAATGTTGAAATATTTTTTCATCTAGTTTTAATTTTCCATGTTTACTAGTAGGAGGAGTAGTAGTAGTAGTAGTAGTAGATTTAACACGGTAGAATAGTATTTGGACCCAAACGAATGGAATCTACTTTTGATTTTGTATAATGGACTAATGAAGCTTATTCTTCCAGCATTATCTGCAAAAATATTTGAAAGCACTTTACCAACGGGAGTATCATAATAACTATTATGATGCTCAAAGAGACTGTGTAACTTGCTGAAGGACACACAGCAAGCAACAGTGCTAAAAAAAAATCTAGGTCTTATTCTGATGTAAGGTACAGCTACAACTGCCCCAGCCAGAGGCAAAGGCTAAAGGTAGCGTTCTACCCTCCTGCTGCCATTGATGCAGCATCCAAGCAACTACTATTTGAGTTCCTTCTACCTCTGATGCGGGCTGCATCTCTAAATCTGCCACTCCCAAGAGAACACATTAGAGCATGCTGAATGCCATTTCTCTGTGAGTCTTCCAAACTCAGGCTGAATCAGAGCTATTACATAACTGCTTCAACTGTCAGCGAACAGAGGGGCAATTGTACTTCTCAAAATTTGGCATGGGACCCATGTGCATAGTCTTAGATATACAAACCTTTAATAAGCTGAAAAAAAGAGAGAATCATTATTTCAAGGTGTAAGAGAAAGAAGATTAGGTCCAGGCCTGTAAATAACATTATATTAGTCTCAAAGACAATTAATTATGAATTGTAGCTGTAATTTCAGAGTCACAGCAGGAAGCTGAATTACACAAACGATGAATTCTAATGGAGTCAGTAGGCATTTTGCATTCCATCTACACATATTTTTGTACTAAATTATACCCTAGTCATAGTGAAACCATCTGAATGTGCACATCTATAAATCAGTTGGGTCAGACTGAAATCATAAAACATCAAAATCATTTTCAGGCTTACTTTTGGATCAGTGCTAATTCTTATTACTTTCCTTTGTAAGTAAATTTGCAGTAAATTTTCCCATTGTTTCTATATTAATTTATCTATAAAATACATGAAATACTATAAATGAAACATACCTGGTGGGGCCACCATTCTCTGCCATTTTTGAAACAAGCAAGTCTTCAAGCAGTCTCGAGGACTTAGATTGTAAGTTTTATGTCTTGACATCAGTTCCTGCATTGGCTCCAGTATTACACACAACTGGAAGAAAAAGTCAGAATAGAATTATTTCATCCAAGCTAAGGCTCAGTTAATCAGTATTTACATAGCTGGAAAGTATATTCTTGGCTTTTCTTTACCCTTGCTAAGAGAGCATGCCTTGTACAGCTCAGTTAAGCTGCACCAGGATTGCAGGATCAAAACTTTGAATTGAGAAAAATTTTGCTCACTATTTGCTATCTTAAGTATTTTTTAAAAAAAAACAGATAAATTTCCAGCTTTGGTCTTCCAGACTACAGAGAATTCAGAAGAGTAGAAAATTTTCATGCTTGATTGCCAAAACTGCAAGGATGAATTAATATATAATAAAATGCTCATAGAAGGTTATCATTCCCAAATAGCAAAATGTACACAGTCGTCTTCTGACCTGCTGCCCTCCACAATGAATGAGGGCTGTAAACATGATATTTTATCTTGCTATTGCATGCAAAATAATTCAACTAATTTTGTTCCCTTCTTGTTATGAAGACTATACATTCTCTTCCCATCACATGAATGATGCCCAAGAAAAAAAAGAGAAGCATTTTATTTTCCTCATCTGATAGAATGCTCTATTATGTTGAAGCTGGGGATTTCTGAAAAGATGGAATTTCAAGCAAACCTCTTCCTTAAATAGTCTTATGCAATTTCTATCTGTTCACTTAGTAATTAAAATCACTGCTCACCATTTTTTGCTCCTGCTAGCACAGCAGATCTAGCATAAAGAACACATTGAGCTGGTTTCTATTTCCTCTTGTTTATCATTACAGAATCATTTCCAGTCAGTTAAACCTTACATAAAGCCACAGAAAATTACAGAATTGCACACATGTAATTGAGGGCCTACCCTCACTTGTAGGATCCTTGATTTTGGTCATCCTACATGAGAAGAAAAAATCCAGATTGACCCCTAGGTTCCACCTGAAATTTGCAGGGATTGCAGACAAGAGGAAAAGGTTCCTTACTTGCTAACTGAGAACATTTGACAAGAAAATGCTGACACAAAATAAACATGGAGCCTGCATGCCATTTTCAGTCACTTTTCAAAGCAGAACTGCAGTTAGAAGCAGGGTAAGGTTTGGCTTTTTTTACCAACAGAAGGCAACAAGTTGGTCAAATTATTAGAAGTTAGAATGGTAAACGTAGAAAGGCAAAACTTAAGCCAAGTCTTGTTTTGAGTTATTTACTTAATTTTAGCAAGTCTTGCTGAAGGAGCATCTTGGATTTACTTCAACAGGCAATGTTTTCCTTCCATGCTTTTACAAATACATGGGACATGAGGCAAATTCTTCTCTCTGGGCTGCAGAACCAATCAATGATTTCTCCTTTCTCACCATGTGCACCCCACTCTCATTCATCTAAATGGAGATGCAAAGTATGCAGGGAAAATAGCTGAAAGGGAGCTGCTATGAGGACTAAGAGATTAATTCAGCATTTAAATATTATTGTATATTGGCTCTGCCTTTTGATGAGCCTTTCATTAACAGCAGTTAAAACATAGATAACATAAAGCAGCGGGGAGAATGAAGATCTTCAGTATGAGGAATTATTTTTTTCCAACAGCAGAAATTGAATCTGCAGTTGCCTCATTGACTTTTTTCTTACATAGACTTTTACCATATATTTTTGCAGATAAATATTTGCAAGGTAATCTAATAGATAGAAAGCTGCTATCAGACTGTGCACTTTGGCCTCAGATTTTCCTCTGGTACCAAAAAATTTTTCTACCAAAAATTAAGAGCATCTGGTTCTAAACTATGTGTAGGATCCAGTTTATGATGTGAAAGAAGTGTTGTATTTTGAGTTCTTATGAGTTTATTCTGAAACCTGCAGGCACTTGCTCAGGTTTTTTGTGTGTGCATGTGAGAGGGATTCGTTATCATAATCGACACCATTGCTTTGGTTCTCAAAAGCCTGGGCTTCTGGCAGGGCTGCCTAAATTGTC
This sequence comes from Antrostomus carolinensis, assembly GCF_000700745.2. NCBI lineage: Eukaryota > Metazoa > Chordata > Aves > Caprimulgiformes > Caprimulgidae > Antrostomus > Antrostomus carolinensis. The sequence goes on along the minus strand of NW_010323094.1, from coordinate 3,089 downwards.
TCATTATGAGCAGATAGTAACTAGCATGAAAAAGATGGTTGTGATAATTCTTAACAAACTAGTTAGTCTGGGCAGAGCACTACACTCACAGAGCTCTACTGCTGCTGGGGCTAAAAGGATGTAAATATACACCTAGGGTCTTCAAAGATTTCCTTAGGGACACATTTACTACTCCGTATATATTTATTGTTGGCAACAAAGAGAATGTTTCTTCTTTATCATCTGGTAAAGATAATTCCTCTTGTGCACTAACCATAATGCGCACCGAGGAGAACTACGCAGTCCCTGCTGCCTGTAGGTATCATCTTGACTGCTAATCCTGCCTATAATCTCTTTCACTTCACACACAAGATTAAAATTGGATATGGACCCAAAATGTAGCAATGCCAGACTGATCTCACGTGCATGGACTCAAAATGGCAAGCACCAGGGCCCCAACAATGGGACATGGGACGGTTTCCTCTCCCAGATATTTGGGAGCTATATGGACTTGTGTGAATTCCTCCTCTGATCTGGGACTGGGGAATTCTCAACTGTTTTCTCCCTCTAAAGACTGCAAATTGTAAGGTCAGATTTGGATGCCTGAGTAACAGAAGAGCATTGCACTCTGTCATGACAAGTCCATTTTAAATGTACCTAGCCCATGTGAATTGGGCACAAATGTAAAACGAACTGGATTAACGATGACTGATATTAAATCTTACAGTCTTTTTCAGTGACCTTTGAGACCTGCTTGAAATCTAAAGTGACTCAAAACCAAATCCCTGAAAGAACAAAGGATCATGGTCCAATTATCTTAAATCTGAGGAACCTGCCACTGACAATCAGTAGCTTGATTTTTGCAAAGAGCTGGATTAAAAATGTGGGGGCAAGACGCATTTAAGAGCTAGATAGACCAAAACCACGTGTTGTCTTTAACTGGTAGTGAACAGGGTAACTGGCAAGCTGGTTTGACTGCACCATTTTACAAAGTGACTTCTTAAAACAAAGCTAAAGAAATGTTTTACATACTCCTGCATTCATTGGCATGCAGAAGAACCCTGAGGCTTTCACTGCCTATTCCCCACAGATCACCTAATCTCACTCTGTGAGATTCCTTTTCAAAACATCTATTTTAACCTTTTTTCAAGCATTGGATAATATTAAATTGTACAGGTCTTTACTGTAGTACTATAATAATAATATTTGGAACACCAACAAAGCCAATATCTTCTACAGGCATTTTCTGCACAGCTCAGAATCAGTCACCCAGGAAAATACCCTGAAGACTTAAAGACTTTGCTGCAGTGATCATGCATGATGACAGAATTAATTTCTACATTTTTAGGGACCCAGAACCTTTAATGGCAATGTTTGACAAGACACAGTTAGACATTTCTAAGCTCTGTGTTTAAGCAACACAAAAGGTGAGACTCATTTCCCCGCACATAGGTGTCTAGCACTTGCTGAAATGCCCTGGATTATCCTGGACCTGATCCATCTGATCTCTCGTGCCGTCCCAGAAGGACACAGGGCTCCATGTGGATGTTTCAGGTACTAGAATATGTTGTAAATGTGTGGGCAATTGAATGAAGCCCAGAGTCAAAAGAAAAAATTATGCTTCTTTTAGCTTTTAAGACATATTTGGAAGAACATGTATCATAATAGATTATATACTTTCCCTCTGCAGTACTAAAACCTACTGAAAGAACTTCACATGATGCTTAGTAACCCAATATTATTAGAATTGGTTTCCAGTCATGTTTTCTTATTTGAACTCATCACAATGATGCCTGACCATGACTGTGGAACCATTGGTGTTTCACTGTGTTGTAGCTGTGAGTTGGATCCATTGCTAGAGACAAACACAGCGCTTTACAGTGAGAGAAGTCATTGGGGTGAAAAGTTCTTATTTGTGGGTGCCCAGCATGCACTGGGACACATGCATGCACTTTGGTGCTGTATAGAGTATCAGTGATTTTGCTAGAGTTCCATATGGATCCTATGGAAGATTCATCAATTACAGGACTTGGATCCAACTTGAGAAAATAGTCATGTTATACCCTTGGGGCTCTGGGAAGCGAAAGTAGGAAACATAATAAAGCACATGGCTTTTTACTTTAGCAAAACACATCTGGAAGGATTTGATTTATTTTATTTTTAATGACTTTTTTAGAGAAGAAGACTAGCATTTGTAGGTTTCAGAAAACAATGTGTTTTAAGAAGGGAGTTATATGAGGAGATACTAGAGGCACTGCAGACAGGAGTTAGAGGGTTCTGAGGATATGGATCCACACGTAATTTCCTGTAATACTTCAGTTATCAGCAGAGCTAAAATCAGCCTTCATAGGTAAGGGGTCAAATTCAGCTCTGAGATCACTCCAGTCACACCAAGAATGGTTTTAGCCTTATGATTTTTGTTCTAACACCAGGTTTCTATTCTGTTCTGAGAACAGATGTGCATTCTGATAGCTGTGAAGATTAGCAGAAAGACCAATGCGAAAGCTCTCTTTTACCTTACTTTTCCATACCATAAGTTTATGTTTTCTATTGCTGATTTCATTAGCAAGTACCCTTTTCTGTGGAAGCTCTTGGGTCCATGAGAATTTTTACATTTCCAGCAGAAGCTTGGGGTTATGCTGTTGGGGCAGACGTTGTGGTCCCACCGGCTTTGAGCTGCAGGTGGCAGAGCTAACCCAGCTAACAGTCTTCTGCTCACATGCTGGGAGCACAAAAGAACTGCAGCCTTCACTCTTTCAATGCCTTTTGCATTTTAAAGAGAATTAAGCTGGACTCGCAATACTTAGGTGGTGAGACCGACATAACCCCCAGCCAGTTTCTTTAAAGCAGGAAACATAGTGGGTCAGTAAGTGCTGGGCAGCCAGAAAGTCCCAGAGTCTCCCAAAAGCAGCAAGTTTTGAGAACTGTATCTTCCCATGGTTACCAGTCTTGTCTGTATAAGCAAAAGTTTCACTAACCACAATTAAAAAAATTGAATTATTGAAAATTTTCATGTAGAGAACACTTCAAAATGTTCATGTATAATGTAACATCAGTTTTTCTGAATGAAACCAGCAAGGATTGAGGAAGTGTGGATTAGATGATCAGGT
>NW_010323093.1:25079-36548 GCF_000700745.2 Antrostomus carolinensis | reverse complement strand
GTGACCAATAAAAGGAATAACTGAAATAGAAAGCAGAGAATTGTTATCATTTGCTAAGAAATACAAAACAACTAACAAAGCATAACCATTACAAGAGTTATCTGCAGTTGTTAGAAACTGGTGAGCTGAGGACCAGCATCTCCAGACTCTGTGGTGCAGCACCTAGAGACTGGTAGAGGCAGTGGCCTGCCTTGCCATTCAGTTTGCATTACACTGTCAATGACCAGAAGGAAGGAAATAATTTAATCTGTGATCAAATGACTGTTGCCAAGCATTCAGTGTGACCGTGTGTTTTATAAGTGTAACTGCTTGCTTGAAGAGAAAGGCAGTAAAATCATAAACCGGTAGAAAAATCTATATGTCTAGAAAAAAAATTTTCTGCTCTGCCACAGAATCTAAACTTGATATGTTGCATGTTATACAGTCCTGTTTAGCTCTAAAAAAAAAAATAAAATTATAGTGATTCAAATAACCATATCTATTTTGGAAAACTAGTGGCTGAGGTCTGACTTTATTCCCCAAGCAAAATTCCCCTGCACTGCAACAGGGTCTTTCTAGAAAAAAAAAAACATGAGGGCTCTAGCTTTTGTGATTTTTGGTAATGCATATCAGGCACACAAATAACAAAAATACTGAATTAACAGTACTTTATAGTATTTTCCAAAGTATTCCAATATTTAATTTCCTCTATTCCAGTGCCAGAGATGACAGTATATGTCCTATTGATACAAATAGGAGCAGACCTACATAAATGCTTTTGAAAATCCCCCAAGTGCTTAATCTTTAATCTAAAATTTTCAGTTTTACTCTCTGAATGGCCAGGATGAGCACATTTATATCCTACTTATGTGAAAATTTGTAACTTAATGGTTTGGCTAGGTTTTGGAAAATTTGCATCTATGGAAACCCTTCACCACAACAAATCCTCTGGAAAATTGCCTCTGAAGTTACATTGGTAAATCATAGAACATGAATAGAACATGAATAAGAACATGTCTAAGATAGTATGTTCTGCAGTAGCTGCTGCTAAAATTCCAGTGATGGAGTGGTGGTCCTCACTGCCTTTTAACAATGTCTTCATCATTCGGATTAATGCAGTACAGTTGAAGAGTAAGTCAAGGCTTATTTCTTCTTGGGTATACCTTCCCCTAGAACTGGTAATCACCACTGTTTACAGTGTGTTTCTAAACATTTTAATATTAAGTGAAGCTAATACTTTAATTATTACAAGCTTTCTTGAATGAGTTAATGTCCTTTTCGATGTTCCACCTATTTCAAAAAACATTAAATGGAACAGCTAAACCCCTCACTTTATAGATGTGTTCCAGTTTTCTTTGCTCTTTTCAATACTAGGACTGCATTCTTGTCAGCTTTTGGGGGTTATTCATAGGCTTGCTGCCACCTGACCTCAAAACAGAACCACAGCTCTATGTACATAATGCAAAGAAATAATTAATTTTCATTTAAAAATTCATTTGTGTTTACATCTCCAGCACATACATTAATCTAGGCAATAGGCCAGTTAATGCGTGGAAGGTACATTTGGTGCTCATTTCGCGAGATACAGGGTTGGGAGGGCTGATTTTTATTTTTACTTTGTTATTAAAGTCAGAATTTGCACAGTGAAAAGAAGCGAGTCTTATCTTGTAAGTCTCCTATATTTAAAGGGGTTTGTTTTCCCCATAAACTTATTTTTCTGTCACTGCTTCCTTCCAGCAAACAGTGTATTTAATATTCAAAAAGTAGATGAAAAAATTCTAGTTCTTCTATTTTGAAATGGAGTGGCTATAATCTATTATGACAACAAGATTAGGAAAAACCTTATTCTAGCTTCTTCATCTTTCAAGGAATTTGAGCTCCATACAAATATCCTGCAGACAATGGTGAGCTCTTTATACTAAAATTGAGGGTTGAACAAGTTTCTGTGAAGGAGAGAGAGCCTGCTGCCCAAAATCTGGGAGTTAAGCCTGAATTCTTCATGGCTGATTGTCTTTAGAAAAAGGTTTGAAGTGGCTGAGCTCTTTTCCAGAAAAACATTACATTAGCAGTTCTTCATTCCAACTAGAGACGTGTGCCTAGCACTACCTTGACAATTTTGCTTATTTTTTTAGTTTCCGCTTTCTTTTTTGATCATCTTTCCTTTTTCAGTGATATGCTCATTAGTACTATACTGCTGAGATGGTTAGGGGATTGGAGCATGTGATAGATGAGGATGGGAAAAGGGAATGGATTTGTTTAGTGCAGAGGAGAGGTGACTAGGCAGGGGATGACTGAACTGCTATTCTCAACTACCTAATGAGTTGCTGTAAAGAAGAAAGCAATAGACTTCAAACATCAGTTACAAAAGGCAAATTCCAACTAGATAAGCAAAAAAATAAACACCATGAGAGTGGTTAAAGAATAGGACAGGAGCCCAGAAAGGCCATGAAATCTCAATCCTTGAAGTTTTTTATAATTCAACTGGGCAAAGCCTTCAGCAACCTGAGCTAATTTGAAGTTAGCCCTGCTTTGAACAGAGGACAGACTAGGTGGTCCAGAGGTACCTTCTGACCTAGCTTATGTTATGATTTCTTACAGTCATAGTCACATTTGCAGAATTCATCATGAACTGGATTTCTGAGCATTGCCATCAAAGAAGTAAGTAACAATACTGCCACTCCCCTTTTGGGGGAGGGGGGGGTGGTGTGTGTGTGTGTGTGCGTATATATATATATATAAACAAAGAAAGTTTGAAAAGATCTCATTATTTCTTCACAAAAAAAAAAAAATCCTATTTATTTTGTGTTATGCTGGCAACAGTGAGACTAATTTGGAAGCTGGAGTTTCAATCTTTCTGCAAATAAAGGACAGAAGAGTGACATTCCAGTATAGATCTCAATTAGGGTGACTGCTACATAACTTTTTTATTTGAAGTCTAACCCAAAATAGAGGTTTAGAGCCAGTTTGCCATTCAGACTCATGAACCCTTGTTCTGGCACAAGGGAGAAAGCAAGTGCAAGAGCTAGAGATTGCCTCTTTGGGCAGCAGTGGAAATTTATGCAACACTGAAGTGGCTGGTAGTCATGGCCTATTTTTAGGTTACTGGTGATATTTCATATTGGAGTCTCAGGGCAGCTTGCATTATTTTCTCTCAAATTATGATTGAAAAGAACGCATTTCTCACAAAACCAGTCTATATAAAGTTGATGCCAATTACATTAAACTGTCAAGAGGATAACTCTTCCTATTCTAAGTTTCTACCACTTGGGACCACACATGAGCTATATCAAAAGCAGGACCAATGCTGGTATGGATTCATATTAAAAGATTACGATTCCACCCCTTTCCTTCCTACCTTCTTGGTAATAGAGGCACCACTTTATATTCATCTCAGACTAGAACTAAGTTCTTACAGCTCTAAAACACATGGAGGAATCTGTCAGCTTGTCTCCTGAAAGGGTGAAAAGAAACTGAGTACTCTGATGTCTCAGATGAGATGCTTCAAGTTCTCCTAGCTACTTATAAACATTTGCATGTTTCTTGTATCTGTTTTACAAGCAGCTACCATGTATTTTTTTGTTCAGAAAATGTCAATTGATAGTAATGTTTTAATTCTTTTCTACAAAGTGAGAAGTGTTTAGAGATACAGAAATCCCAAACTAGGTATTTCAAGAGAGAATAATAAAATGTTAGCCTTATTTAGAGAAGAATCAGCAACACAGGATGTTTTCTTTTAGAAATCTTTGACAAATGCCTTGTAACCATAGAAATGATTTCAGAGACAGCAGGAGTAGCTAAAATAGATTAAATTAATGTGCTGGGCTCACTTTCTCCCAGCATGTTTCACTGTAATTGATTACACTATAGCCAAACTTAAATTACTAATATCAGTGCAGATAGAAGAAAATGAATATTTAATAAAATCCCTTAGTGCAGTTGTAATAAATTAACCTATTTGAATAAGCTATAATTTGTGATAAGCATTTAAATAATTTTTTCTACCTGGAACACTTTGTTGTGGAACCCAGAAGTAAGAAAAGAATTGGACAAAATGATTTCACAAAAGAGAAAAAATAATTAATTATGCAAACTTGTATTCATTATTTACTTATAAAGATTCAACAATATACTTGATTTGAAAAATAGTTGTCACCTTACTGATACTTTGAGCTTGGTCCTGCAGCTGTACAGGCTCTTTAAATAGATAATTTTCAGAAGAAAATTCCCAAACCAATATCCATTTAGTTTCAACTGTAAAATGGAGGAGAATTAGTCAATAAAAACCTGTAATTGTGATTAATGCCTATAGCTGAGCAAAAATCTATGGTTCTAGGGAATACAGAAGCTTTTATTTACAAGCAGTCTTAATAGAATATATCCATATGTGTCCCATGCTATAATTAGAGTTAGAATAATCAATAAAAGAAATAATTTTGACAGGGTAGATCTAGTATCCAATCATGAAAGGAAAATTGGAACACAATACAGGAAAGCTTGAGTAGCTGACAAATGTAAAAAACCATTACAGTAATAGGGATTTTACTAAGAACATGGTATAAACAATAGAGGAAAGAAAGTAGCTTCATCCTAGCAAGAATTCAGGTTGATTCTTTTACTTCTCAAAAGGCTATTTCTTATATTCCACTTTACTTTAAAAGCATACTTAAATTTTATATGATTTTCCTGTTCTTACTCTTTGAGGAAGATAATGGATTTATCATAAACTCCCATTTACTTCAGTGGAACTGTGATTTAGCTGGGTAAATACTTTGTGCACAAAAGCCTCCGAAAAATCTGCTAGTTTATATCACCACAATCTGCACACACAGCCTTTGCTTCAGCTTAATTGTTGGGTCTTTATTTCATTACATTCATCTAAGTAATGACTCATCATCAATTTAAGTTTTTTTAAGTTTTTAAGAGATAATGGTCTCTGTTTGATTTGTCAGTATGATACCAAGTGAGCTTCAAAATAATAGAGAGAGGAGCAAGCAGATGAACAACGTGCTTTACTAGGCTCCTTGAACTTCTCACCTTTTTTATTTCTGTAACTCCCCTCTCCCTCTTCTTGCACATGCCAGGGTGGCAGTACACAAGTAGTCTTAACTCTTTTGAAAGAAGTAAAAGAAATTTACTTACAACTTTACTGCTTTCACACCATTCAGTATATCCAATAAGAGCTTTTACTAAGAGCTGTCCACTGAGAATTGTTGAAATAACATCCAGATGATTAAGTAAACCACACCTATAAAAGCTGCCACCATTTAACGAAATTAACTGCTTTGGTTACACCAGTTTTAGCTGTTACATCATTAATGCCACTTCATTATTCCTCAATGATTGAACTCTGGTTTGTATCCCACCACACTGCTTTTCAATGCTTAATTACTGACTTTTTTTTTTTTCCTAGAAATATCTTTTTAGCATAGTTCAAATTTTTGAAGATTTTTCTATTTTGTTGAAAAGTTAAAAACAAAATGGAACTTATTTGTTGTTTTTTAAAAAAATATTTTTAGTGTACTTATTTGATTTGTTTTATTTATGAAAAATAAGGAATTAATTATATCATGTACCATATATACCCTGTAAAACTGTAAAAAATACTATCTCCATGATGGAGACATTTTACTGCATACAGAATTCTCCACCCAGACTTCTGCTACTCCCTGTTATTTCAGTAAAGTTAGGCTATCTCTAGATCACGATATCAAAAATAGCTTTTCCTAACCTAACCTGGGTTTGCCCAGTGATTTGCCCAGTATCAGGGCAGGGACAGGGGCACTGTGTCCTACACAATGTGCAAAAAAAGCCATGCTTAAAGAAATTGCATGCTTGATCTGAGAGCATATCAGTTAGTGCAGTCAATCAGAATAAAAACAGCCTTTAAAGAGTGAAGAAAAACTGTATCTTTGTTATGAAATGCTTCAAACATATAGTTGGAGAATTTACTGTGGTTTGCATAAGAGCTATTTTTCAAATAACACATGCTTTAGGGCCACTAAAAAGTAATTATGATTCAGAAAAGTTAGTAATTTTAATTGAAGGTTTCCTACTGAACTTCAGTAAGGTCCATAATATACTGACATAACAACAACAACAACAAAATATTCAATTAAATAAAGAAAACAGCCCCTTCATGGAGATGGAAAATATGCCAGATAAAGCTGAAGAAAATACTAGTAACTTTGTGAAAGGAAGAAAATGTGCTGTTGAAGTCACCATATCCATAGAATTGCACAAGAAAAACAGAAATTAGATGGATAAAGCTTGTTCTGAGATGCTGAAGAAAAATATTATTTGACCACAGAGATACTGCTTTTGTTTGACTCAACAGATTACAAGTCAGGGAGGCGATTCATGTCCCTAGCATTGCAATTTAAATATTTTATGATATAAAGGCCTAAGATGGCAACAAGAAGAAGGTCCAATCTCTTTGGATGGACGAATGAGTTGTTAGTGGAAAATATTTAAACTCAGATTGAGATTTTCTGTGCTGGTAGCAGTACTAACAGAAAACTGAACAATCAATATCATAACCACTCAAAAGTCACAGTATGCAAAGACGACATAAAAAGTTGAAGAAAAGAAAAACTAAATTATGAAATGTAGCCATGAAATACAACAATGCTAACATTATGGGACTTTAAATAGAATGGAAGAGAAGACAGTAAGTCTTAAGATCCTGTTTCAGGTTCTTGCAGATTAATTATTTTCAAAAAGGATAAGCTCCACTTCCAGAAATTAATTATACAACTGGGGAAAACAAAGCAGAGTTACTGATATACACAACATAAGAACATGGAGTAATCATACAGAGGTCTCACCTTTCTGGTGCCAGTGCAACCATTCAGACTCCAGATAACATTGTCAGTAAAAAAATCTCACTGAGTACTTACAGTATTTTTGCAAAAAAAAATCAGCTAGAGAGAAAGAGAAAAAAGCAGATAACAGTACATCCCATGGTCTCACTGGTGAGCAGCCACCATACTAAACTAAGCATGTGACCTTCTACATCAAATGAAAAAGCATGGCAAATCAGAAAGTAGAACCTATCAAGATTGTAGTAACAGCAACACAAATGCCTAAATGTGTAGAGTATCTGGTATCTTCTAGTTTTAAATGGAAAACACTGGAAAAAGTATACAATCCAGCACAGTGAAAAATCATTAGATTCCTCTCTGTATACTTTATGTAAGTTAAGAAATAACAGGGTTGAAATTTATTTTTAAAAAGTCATTTTTCCTGTTTTTTATGTTTCAACAAACAAAATTCTTGTAAAATTTAACAATGAGTTAGTCACTGGTCATCACAAAAATTGGCTAAACATAACCAACAGAAGAGATATGGGCAAAGGAAGGTATTGTCATTATTATTGCTCACATCACTATAACTCGGTTCTATTGTATTTTTGTATAAGCCGATACAGTTCTAATATACATTTGTAAGTAGTGTTGTTGGAGAAAAAGTTCTTTTAGCTTTATAGCTTTATTATTTCAGATAGGGACCACACTGTGCCTATGGTCTATAAGAATGTTGCTCACTTAAGATTTTCAAGAGTTGCTTGAAGGCATAAGGAAAATTGCAGGATTAACCATCCAAAAGACCGTATTACCACTTCTGTAAAACAGAGAGTACGTATTAAACCGTCTTTCATAATGATTCTGCTAATTTTGATATATATTTTTTGCAACAGTATGTTTCTTTACTGGCACTACTTGTCCTTAATGCAAAAGCCCAGATTTGTATTATCTATGAGGTAAGACAAAGTTTCAAGTGAAATGTTCTTCAAAGATTTGAAGCATTGACAAAAAAACCCAAACCACTGCACTCAGAGCTGTTAAGGGCTTATAAGTTTTCCAGTGAGTTGAGTGACAGTACTCTGTACAAAGACTCCTTTTGATTTAGCTACGTCTGTTGTATTTAAAAGGTTAGGTTAAAAAAAAAAAAAATAAATTAAAAATCCTATGGGAAATAGAGTTGCATGCAGAGAAGAACCCCTGTTGTACAAATTTAATTGACTCCCATTATCCAAATAAGCTGGATAATTTAGAAATTTGAATCTGCATGAAATTGCAAAGGAGGTTGATTATAAGGCACAAACTGAGGAAAATAGAGATAATTTATTTATGCTCAGAAAATCATATTATATTTTATTAAATAAAAATAACAGGGGACAGACCTTTTTCTTTGTCCTCTTTGAACAGTGCTGTTCTACTAATTCATATCTATGTGTCCCTCAAAAGGAGATTTTTTCCTAGTTGCTTCTCAATTATAAATATTAAATATCCAAATAAAATACTAAAAAGAGGGGGAAAGCCCAGGAAAATTCTAAGTGACAAAATAAAGCCAAGATCCTGAAGTGGACATGACCAATTAAGTGAGAAGCATTTTAGCTATACATGAACAAAGATTCACTAACTCCAGTCTCAAGGGATAGGCCTGCCCATTTCTTGAGGTAGAGCAACAATTTAGATCCAAGTGCTTCTCTTTTGTTTACATAATAATGGTGGTTTTCATTTGCCCCTTGCGCTTCTCTTTTATACTAACAGAAAGAATTGAAAAGCAGTGTAATAAAGGCTGGCCTGGCAACTTGAGCGGAAGGAAATTGCCACTCTTTCTGTAACAACTGGAACAGAGAAGAGTTGTATGATTTCTCATTTCACATTTATTTGCAGGGATGGTGACAATCTTCTTTTTTTCTGTGGTATCTCTTCCACCTCATAAGATTGCAGACGTTAGAGTTTGTCATTACTAGTGATTGCAGTCAGGTTCTGGCAGTGTTTAGATGTGTATTGAGAAGGCATGGTTCGTAACCTTATTCTGTCAGTCACTGACCTGAGGTTTCAAGAAGCGTTGAGAAAACACAGTTCTCTGTTATTAGGTGGTGAGCACATTGTTATTTTAGGTGACCTTTTGTAGCATCAAAGATGGGAAAAAAAAGGCTGTCACAGTTCCTGGTGCTAGAAGGTTTAGAATGTTAATACTTATGCACAGGTTGAAATTGAAAAGTTCCTAATATTTCTCAAAGGAAAATCAAGAAAAAATTGCTAGAAATTTCAGTGAATTGAAACCAAGGGGTTTTTTTTGCCCACTCAGGCAGTATGTTGAGTTTCAGTGAAGATGATTTATTTTAGATTAAGAAAAGCCAATCAAAACAATAGAGATAAGTTTTCCATAAATGAAAAGTGGGCATATTTCCACAAAGATTAGAACCAGTTCACTTAGAGATAAAGACCATAAATGTCAAGCTATCTGCTTCAGTTAACCAGGCTGATACATCATTGTTTACCAGAGAACAAAAGTAAAAAAACAAGCTTGCAGAATGCATTTCTTTTTGCAAAAAGTTACTGAAAAAGCGAGCATGGATAAAATACTTGAAGTCAATCCAAAAAAAGGTTTTATTTTCACCACTGGGGCCATGATTTCACTCCTAAGTTTATGAGCTGCAATATCACAGATTCACAGAATCACCAGGGTTGGAATAGACCTCTGAAGATTTTCTAGTCCAACAGCAGGGGATGTTGCTCAAGCAGGGTCAGCTAGAACAGGTTGTCCTGGATCTTGTAATTGAATTTTGAATTCCTCAAAGGATGAAGACTCCACAACCTTCCTGGACAACCTGTTCTAGTGTTTGGTTATACTCATAGTTTTTGGTTAGGGTTTTTTTTGTTGTTGTTGTTATTGGGTTTTTTTGTTGTTGTTTGTGGTGAGGTTTTTTGTTTGTTTTTAAAAAAAAGTTTAGGTGTGGAATTTCATGTGTTTCAACTTGTGCCCATTGCCTCTTGTCTGGTCATGGGGTACCACTGAGAAATGTCTGCCTCCCTCTTCTTCATTCCCTTCCACCAGGTATGTATACATGATAAGATCCCCTTAGCCTTCTGTTGTCCAGAATGAACAGTCCCAGCACTCTCAGTATGAAAGATGCTCCAGTCTCTTTATTATCCTTGTGGCCCTTTGCAGGTTAGTCTGAAAGACAATAAAATAACTCTAGGAACTCCGTGTCTCTGACGCCAGAGTTAAATTTGCCAGGGATTTACTGATTCTTTCTGATAACTAAACCTCTATTGCCCTGATCATTAAGTTGCAATTCAGAAGACCCCCCCACCCCAGACTGTCACATAGTAGAAAATAAATTAAAGTACAACTGCTTGTGTTTAGTTGTTTCATAGAGTCATAGAATGGTTTGGATTGGAAGGGACCTTAAAGATCATCTAGTTCCAATCCCCCTGCCATCAGCAGGGACACCTTCCACTAGATCAGGTTGCTCAAAGCCTCATCCAGCCTGGCCTTAAACACTTCCAGGGAGGGGGCATCCAAAACTTCCCTGGGCAACCTGTTCCAGTGTCTGACCACCCTCACAGTGAAAAACTTCTTCCTAATATCTAATCTAAACCTCCCCTCTTTCGGTTTAAACCCATTTCCCCTTGTTTATGTGAATTCTGTGGTCTGTCTGCAGTGAGACTTCCTGAATAATTAGGGATTTTTAGCAACTCATGAGAGTTTCAGGTTGCCATGACCTAAACTGCCTTTGAGCATGCTTTTGATGCAGCATCTCTCCTTATCCTGTGTAAATACTTAAGGTCTACTAGGGTATGTGGTTTTCATAACGTCTTTAAATGCCTTTAAATGCCTTTGCGGGATGAATATTTTTAAAGTCATCATGTGCTATTAGCTCTGTGCCATTTAGCTCTGTGTAAACTTTTGATAATTTGTAACCAGCTGTAGTTTCATCTGGGCAGACTTAAGTAAAGTTAGATGCTCTAGCATATCTAGTTGAAGGGTCAGGGAGGAGAGAAGGAGGAGGGAAGCAAGTACTGTGTGGTAGAATCACAGAATCATAGAATGGCATGGGTTGGACGGGACTTTAAAGATCATCTAGTTCCAACCCCCCTACCATGAGCAGGGACACCTTCCACTAGACCAGGTTGCTCAAAGCCTCATCCAACCTGCCCTTGAACATTTCCAGGGAGGGGACATCCACCACTTCCTTGGGCAACCTGTGGTCTGAGCTTGTTATGGAGTTGGAACATAGCCGGACTGTGCAACAGCTGGAATTGAAGCTCTGAAGTATTCTCATGTTTCTTGTTTTAATACTTAATATTAATATCCTGATTTAATATCCTTTAAATATTTTAAGAGTACTTTTGAAACATTTGTGACAAATAGTCTGACTGTCTACACTTTAAATATGTTTTAATGTAACCTGTAAATGATCAAGGAACTAATTTTCTTTAAAATAGATAGAAAAACAGGACAGGGCTTATAATGGAAAATTACTTCCTGTTAAACCATGCAGTGAATATTTTTTCAAAGACAGTTTCCATAATTAAAAAACAAAAACAAAACACTTCAGTAGTTTGATACATCTGGATGATGGTCTATATCTAAGTTTGAGTGGCAAATACCCTATCACTAGAAAAAAATGAATGTAAGTCTGCACTTTGAGTAGGTCTGAGTTCCTTTTAATCAAAGAGAAATAAACAGAAACAA
>NW_010323093.1:23842-25045 GCF_000700745.2 Antrostomus carolinensis | reverse complement strand
TATAGTGGTGATCTGTGGGTGGTACACGCTGTTTTCTGTAAACTGTAAGCAGAAACCAGAAAGCACACGGTATAAATGCTACCTTTTGTCCTCACTGTGTTTAGCCTCTCATGAAAGTAAGATTATCTAAAAGAAAATTATTGATTAATTGCAATCTGTATTTCCATAATTACAGTCTAGATTTCCACAAATACCTAAACATCTTATTTCAAAAATAAGAAAATTAAAATGGGTACTTTCAAGGAGGAAAGGCAAAATTTTAATTTGAAATATATTTATTTAATGCTTAAAAAATGTAAAATACTGTGAACAATCTTTCCTTTTCAATGAAATCATTCTTACTCATCAGCTGTAATTCTAGAAGTATGCAGGCTGGATTGATTTTGCTACCTAAAGCTTTCTACTGTATGTAAATGAATATAGCTTCAAGTTCTTGCATGTCAGGATTTCCACCTCCACACAATGTTTACATAAGAAAGGAATGAGATATAATATCATATAAATTTATTTGTATAATTTAATCTTAGTCTGTATACACAGGCTCTGTCTTATAATAAATGAAATTGAAAATACACTCACCATTTTCCTTCTACTAAGCAGTAACTCTGAATATAAAAAAAATAAATAAAATTGCAAGAATTGACCAAAACAGCACAATTCCCTTTCCAGGGAAAAATTACCAACTGGAAGTTTAGTTCTCCTCCAAATTGGAGCGGAAGGATGAAATTTTAAGATGTCCTATGAAAAAGAAAACAAAAACATTAAACCAGTTGCTTTACACATATAAAATATAGCTACTCATATAAAATATGAATTTCATAAAATTATTATAATAAGAAGTTAATTTGATACCAGAAATGAAATTATACCACCTTACTAAATACATGCAATGATATGATTTTTTAAAAAACCCTTCTTAAGTGGAAAATATAATACCAATTGAATCATCAGTGAAAAACTGTCTCAACTTTCTCACGCAATCTTATTTTCAAATGGGGAACTGGTCCAACCCTACTACGGGGAGGGGAGGAAAGGTCTGAACTAGGTGACTTCCCTTCCCCTAAACAGGACAGCAGTTCGTATCACAGTTTCACCTCTCCTTTGTCAATATCCTCTTCAGGGAAAGAAGAAAAAAGAGCTTACCAGCATAAAAAAAAAAGAAGAAAGCTGATGAAGCCTGCTTTTATTTCTGAACCAAGGGGA
>NW_010323093.1:9443-23822 GCF_000700745.2 Antrostomus carolinensis | reverse complement strand
AAGAGCGTAAATATGTCTCTAAGCAGAGTTTTCACAGAGCCCACCTAAGATAATGTATCAGAATGAGAGGAGGGGCAAAATAAATCCTACTGGGCTTTCTCTTTGCTGAAAGAAAGAAGAAACCTACACTTTTATCTACATTAGGGGTATGTTTTCAAAGGGATGTTCAGGGATTTAGTTGGAGAACTTCCATTAGCATCTCTGGGAGTTGAGAGGATTTTTCTTTGAAAAAAATTTGCTTTGAAAACAGACCTCTTTGTGGTATAGGCACAGACACTGTTATATAAGTAATCTCTCTCTCTTTCTCACACACTCTTTTTTATTATAATAATCATTGCTAAACAAACAAGCTTTTGATTATGATTAGTAAAGAAAATTTAGCTGGTCCCTTCACACTGAGTAAAATTGCATATGACATTAATTAGGGTCAGAGTGCCCAGCTTTTATAATAGTAACTATTAAAAAGGTGTTATAAAGGAGCATCTCTTGAATTTTATATACTGGAAAAATTCACTGTAAAAAAAAAGATAGTAATTAAAAAATGGAACAGTGCAAATAGTAGAAATTAAAATATTTAAAGCATCCTTTCTACACAGATGGAAGCTCCTTTTATAGTGCAAATACCTCTTAATTAAAAATCAACATTTAATAATCATGTTATATGAAGCTGCTCTTACTGATATAACCCTAAGGATAAGTAACACTAGTTTAAATTTTTTTTTCCTCAGCCCTGACAGCAAAAAAATAATGTACTCTCAAGCATGTAGATGGAAGGCTAATATTTTGTTTGTCCCTCAGATGAATGTACAACGTACATTTCTTTGTTCCTGAAAATTATGCAGAAGGTTCTCAGTCAATAGATCTCACTCACAATATTTTTTCAAAGTGATCCTAGATGATCAGTAAAAAAACTGGGACCACTTTCTTTGTGAGTGAAGGGTGAGCTGAGGAAAGAGGCAAGGAATCAGCTCACTATTGGTATCTGATAGGGGCTGCTTTGCTCATGATGAGGTGGAGTCTCATAAGCAGCAAGAGTTTGTGACAACACTTCATGCAGCATATAAAATATCTGCCATGCTGGAAATCCAGATGCCGGAATGTGCCTGGCTATTTGAGTAACTGGCAAGGACCTACAACAGCAAGAAGACACAACAGTCTAGCTAAGAGATTAAAAAGTAGAATTGTTATATATAGGTATTCCTTTTATTATACAGTGAGCTCTTACACAGTCTCTAATCACTGTTTAAAGGAAACATTTCTTCCCCAACCTGTCAACGGAAGAACTGTTAAGACATCAAGGATAAAGTGTGCAAAGATGCAGCTAGAACTTTAGTTAAAACATCACCAGGTAAAATTACATCATGATTGCTCAGGAGAAGCATTTTAGAATCATTACACTGATTTGCAATCATATGCTTTTATTTTCTGTTTCCTGGGTCATTGAATACAGGTGGGATGTATAGATCATAACATCAAAGTTTTCTCTGCACTTAGGGTAGCTAGGGTTGTTTGGTTTTGTTTGATTGTTTTTAATGGATGCTAAGATGTTTTAACAAATTACCTGCCTCCAGAGCAGGTTTTAGATGTAAGACTGTATAAAAATGACAAAAAAACCCCCCGACAGTGTACAGAGCTAAAAACTGTAAGTTTGTGTACGCAATGTCCTGAGAGCAAGTACAACAGCATAAATGGCTAACAAGATTGTAGAAAAAAAAAAAAAAAAGAGCTAAATGGGAAATTAGAAGTACAACAGCATAAATGGCTAACAAGATTGTAAAAAAAAAAATATGAGCTAAATGGGAAATTAGAGTTGCAGCTGTACTTAGGGCAAAAACATCTGAGCATTTCTGAGTTATTTTCTTTAATGACATGAAGGATATTTCAAACATGTAACCAATTTAGAAGGGAAAAAGAAAAGCAAAAATGTTTTAAAGGACAATTTTCACATAAATACTCTTCCATACATCTCTCACTGAAAGACATCTACTGTGCAGTAAAACATGACACAGTGAGGTTTGCTGCATTTTCCAGCATATCAACCTCTTTTTCTGAATTAACTAATTTTCATGACAAAAGTAGCCAAGCAAAAACATAATAAGCACTCAAGAGAGTGAATACGTCAAAAAGCTGGAGACAAAATGAACTTAAATCATCCTATAAAAGTTCTGTCACTGGCATGTAACAGGTGTAAATCACCTTCTATGACCAATCACAGGTTTAATTTCAAAATGTATTTATGACCAGCCAGAGATGCAATTGTAAGGCTGAAACATTTAATCACATGCTTGAGCTGGGATTTTTACTTAACAGAATGCAGTGACGAGTCTCAAGTAACATTCAGTACAGGCAATTAATCTTAATCCCATAAGGGTTTCAAAGCTCCTTAAAACAAACAAACGAACACAAATAAAAATGTTGAGTCTTAAGAATACGACTTGTCAGCATTTTTCAAATTTAAAACTCCAATGAAAATTTTTCATTGGAAAAATGTATGTGGGGAATGGTTCATAACATTTTATGATTAGAATATCAGAAAACTCTTGCTTTCTCTTTCCCACTCTTCCTAACTAATAAATTCTCATCACTTAAGGCTTTAAGGACTTAGGCTTCACTTCAAAGAAAAGACAGCAAATGTGTCCTTCAAAATCTTAAAACAACTTCAATTGAAAGAAGAAGGCAAAAAGGCAAGTTTGAAAGAAGGGGCAATTCAGGAAATTTGGGAACTTCTCATAATACTCAAAGGAAGCACTAAGATTTGCAATCAAATAAATCAAACAAATGCAGAGTAAACCTCTTTTACATACGAGCTTTTCCTCCAGAAGGCTTAATAGATTTGATTCTGTTTAGCTCAAAACCCTGTTCAAGCTCACAGCATTTTCATTCTGGATAGAAAAAAACAGTCCCTAATGGAAGCCTTGCCTAAATTCAGTGCTGAATTCTGAACACAAATAACTAATAAAAATCAAAGTTTTGAAAATATTAGCTTCCACTTCTCTAACACTTCACTCCTGTTGTACACTTAAGGCTCAAAAGTCCTCTAGGTACTAGTTTCTGTCAGAAAAATCTTTCCTGCAGCCCCCTGGTGTTTGGGAGAAGCAAGTCTGATGTGACATTTCCACAAATGTGCAGTGTGCTGTATGTGACAACCAAGGGGTTTGCAGAGAGAAGAGAGTTGTATTACAGGTATGGAGAGGCTTCCTAAATCTTCCCTATTTCCATTCTGTGACCACGAAGGAACTGGATTTTCTCTAGTTCAAGAGAAGAAAGGTGATTTGAGAATTTTAATATATTTGGTAAGTTTTCTGTGAAATTTATATATATAAGAGACCTCTCATTTTAAAGTAATCCATCTCATTATACCTACTTCATTAAAAAATAAACCAAACCAAACCAAACCACAAAGTTACAAGCAATTTTTTTGCTGATATTTCTGACATCAGATACTACAAATTATTCTAATGAATCCTTGCTACATTGGAAGTGCCAGTAGAAACACTGGCAGGGTAGTTAGTATCCTGGCTTTGATGGCAAAAGCCCCAAACATTACAAAGAATATTCTAGAAAACAGAAGTAGAGAGTCACCTCACCCTAAATCAAAGGGTAGAGAAATTTTAATCTATAAAGCTAAGCTTTAGAGACCCTTGTTGGCATTGACACAGACCATACAGTTCTGCACAAGAAAATAAAGGGAAAAATTAAGTTGTGGTTCCATAGCTCTAACATTAACTACAAGGAAAGGAAACAAATATTTGTGTGCTCTGATAAACCCTTATGGACCTTCATGTTTGATTTCACTAATTTGAGTGCAGCATTTTTCCATTTCTGTAACAAATTAATCTGCATTATAACAAAGGATATATTTTTACAGTTCAGTGACATGCAGATGAGCATGCATGGGTGCAATTGGTGCTGTTACATATCATAGATTCAAACTTGGTATTTACAGATATCTGAGCTGGCCCCAGTGACAACTGGACTACAACACACTTAAAAGAAAGTTGACAACACATGCTTAAAAGCTTTTGAGGGATCATCTGCAGAGACTATGGTAAGCCTTTAATATCCTCTGGTTCAAAACAGCCCTTGACTGTGCTAGCAGCCCCACAGAGAACTGGTTGCCCAGATTCCCCTGCTTTCTCAGGGGTTGGATTCTTTGATGTATGTTTCTTCCCTTTAACGGCAACACAGGTTTATACACCTCATTTTGACTCAGAGTTCTTCTTAACTACTAGTAAAGAACATTAAATTCCTTACTTAATTCTAACCTGAGTATTATCCCCTTGTTCTCACATGCTCCCATGGGTAATTCCTGAACTACATGGAGAGTGAAGGTACATTACCTGCTGCTGCTGGGATAGCATTAAGATGTAGTGGTACAGTATCTCTAGCAGATGTGCATTTTTCATATAAAGGTACATATATGCTGGAGATGTCACCATCTCTCAGGGGAAGGAACAGCCAGAATCAAATGATTGCAGACTCTTGAGGAAATTTAACTTATCCATGAAACAGAAGATCCAACAAGACCAACAAGGAACAAAGTCTTTAAGAACATACACTAACCTGACACTAAATTGTACTAATGCTAGTGCAGAGACAAGACTATCACAGACAGTACTTAGCTAATAATTACAAAGTGTCCTGGCCTGAAATGTCTGGTTTATCCCACTTTATACATCTCCAGGATGAGTGATTTGAAGGAAAAAAAATGTACATATTTCAGTGTTTCTTGTCTTTGAGTCCATGTTTCCTTTGCAGAGTTGCCAGCTTGCATCTTACTTAGAAAGAAAGACTTACAAATGAAAGTTTCTGTTGCATCAAAAATGTGTTACCTTGATAGGAAAACTATTGATTAGGTTGGAGATGTATGGAGGGGTATTTACATCATATTTAACAATACACATGACAGGCAATTACAAAATATCAGTGATGGGCTTACTGCAGATGTGTAAATGACTAAAGGTCAGCCTCTTTGGTTAGATATTCCCCTAGGTAACAAATTTAAAATGTCACATTTACACTCTAATAACTGTATTAGGCAGTCAAGCAATTGTAAGGAGTGAATCCCCATTTGTTCCTTATTGGGTATTTTCACATCCCTTTCTCAAAAAGAAGGCAGCATTACCGAAATACTTGGCATAAGGGAAAGGTAAGAAAACGTATCATTGGAACAAGGAAAGTCACCCAGGAAATACTCTGCTTCCATTTGTGTTGCAGGGTTTTTGCTTGGTTGGTTGGTTGTTGTTGAGGGTTTATTTTTTTTAGTGTATTATTATTAACACCAACTAAACTGTATCCTAAAAGAGGTAAGCACAGAATACCAAAAAAATAAAGCACTGCAAGCCGTTATTTCAGATCAGCAGCTAGAGTAGAAAAGTTTCATGTATAACTTTAAATCACTTTCTCCTTCACTCTTTTGCAGCTGGTGTGTGTTAGCATTCTGCAGGTTGGTAACTTTAACATCTCACAATACAACCAGCTAATGAGATTGGAAGAACACTGTGCTCCTCCATCATTTTTTTATCAGTGACAGTCAGTCTATTAAAAGCTGTAACCCTGAGAAGTGAACTCCAGTCTTAAACTTTTGCATTCTGGAAACGGTCTTCCCTAGGCTGTTAATAGATAAGATGGATGCAACATTTTGTGACAGTTCAAGACACTCATCCACCAAGAACTATGCTGAAACCAACAACAGACCTATTATCTCCTTTTAGAAAAGGTTTTTTATCCAGGACAATTAAGTGCATTGTGTGCTATTGCTGGGAGCTCTAGGCTCATCTTCCCGGGTTGCATCTGCCCTCATGGATACAATGCCTTTGTCTTCTAAGCTTTAATGAGTTTCTTCTAAGTGAATTCAAAGGTTTTAGAAGTATTTTTTCCAGTCATATAATAATATACAGATACCTGAAGCTACTGAATGAGATCTTCATTCATAAACTCAGAAAAATAGAAAGGTCATATTTAATACTGAAGTTGTACTGTCTTCACCAGAAAAAAACACCAGGTAATTGAAAGTATGGGTCAGATTCTGCTCTCTGTGAGTTTACTGTGTGTGGTACCCTGGATTTACATCAGTGTACAGAAGCAGAACTTGGCATTATAAAAAAGAAGTCTCAAAGATTTGCTATTGATAATAATGGCAATCTACGAGTGTTTGCTGGATCTGAGAACATACCTATTCTGTAAAGAACTAGATGAAAAATTAGTCTCTCCTCTGGTCCAAAGGCTGCTTGAGGAGAAACAACTGGTCACACTGAGAGGCAGGGCTGGCACTCTCACTGTTGAGACTGGGATTTGTCTTGAGTTCAGTGAATCCTTGCCTACCTAGGGAGCCTAGGCTCTTAACCGAGGAGGAGCTAAGCGAGATGCCTGATTAGCTAAGATTGGATTCACTTACTACCCTGTTTCTGGTTGCAGATACCTTATATCCCTCCTAAGTGAATTTGCAGATGAAATATTTCTGGATTTTTTGGTCCTATGGGTAAATGATACTTGTCAGGTCCTGGAAAAGCATCATCCCCAGGGAAAGAGGAACTGGTCACTGGACAATCTCTGGCAGAGTGCCTTTTACACACTGAAGTATACAGAACAACCTGATTTTGGTTGACGGTTGAAATATGCGGTGAGTTCGGTAGTGCTTTTTTAGATACATTTTTAATAACTCAAGTGAAAAGAGGATCACAGATTCAAATGGGTCTCTGTGTATTTAGTGTGAGAAAGATGGAAGAGTTCACAGGCATTAGAAATCCTTGGATTTCATTCAACATTATTATATGTTTAAATAATGATAAGATTAAAAAGAGGTTCTGTATGACCACTGGGAAGGGAAATTAATTGAGAGCCTGGCTTGTATGTGGCATTATAAACAAGTAAAAATGCTGTTATTCCTCCAACTCAAATTATTCCTAAAACAAAGGAAAATTACTAGCCTACAGTTAAACAAAGCTTCTGCTTTGATATTCTGAAGAACCAGGTCTCCTTGTATACTACATCTATAGGAAAAGTATATAAAGTACCTTTGCTTACAATTAGCTAGGTATGGTTTGCTCATTTAAAAGTGAGTATAACAGTGATTACTGCAATTTAAAAAAATCTTAAATATATGTGCTGCATCATTTAAACAACAACTCACTAAAATTCAACCCAAAAGAACTGCACAAGTCAACTTTCTCATTAAATGTACCTGGATTTGACCTATATTGTCTTTCAGAGGGATACCAGGTAGAATCTCAAAAAAACAGTGGCAAGTAAGCTTCAATGTAGATAATGAAAAGTAATACATCTAGCAGAAAAAATCTAAGCCATATCTAAGTATAGCTGAAGTCAGAGCTGGCACTTACAATTCAGGAGAGAGAACTTGGAGCTGTCATTAGCAATTCTCTGAAATTATTAGCTTAGTCTGCTGTGGCAGCCAAAAAAGAAAAAAAAAAATGTTGAACAAAATCAGAAAGGTTATTCAGGAAAAAAATAGAAAGTTTGAGGGGTTTTTTGGTTCTGAATGAAACCTTGTTTTGCCTATTGCTTGAGTAGTGTGTACAGTTCTGGTCCAAGCAGTGCGTAGAAGAATTTGAGATGTTTCAGGGAAAGACTATCAAAATGATCAAGGAGATGAAGCAGCTGCTTTACAATGAGAGACTAAAAGATTAAGATACTTTGGAAAGAAAACAGCCAAGAGAGATGGGATTAAGATTTACAAAATCATAAATTGATTAATAGATGAAAAATCTAACAGCAAAACTAGAGGGCAATGGAAACTAATAGGAGATTGATTTACAACATGAAAGTAAATACTTTATGTAACAATAAGCATCTTCTGGAACTTCCTGCAAGAGTAAGGTAGACCACATCAGCATGTTCAGCAACCATTTAAACAACTTCCTGGACAACAGGCCCACAAATAGGTTGTAAGAGGACAAGGCAGATATCTATGTTCCCTCTGACATTTCTTGTCCAGCAGCTGAGGATAGGGTTAAGTTTGATGGAAACAGGCTGTGTAGAACCTCCAAACTTTTATACTTTCTGTAGTGACATCTACCAATGTTGGGAGACTGAATATTGAACTAAATGGACCCCTTGTCCAACCTTATGATATATCTTCTGGGAGTTCTTCTGTAAAAACACAGATGGGAGGGAATGGCTTCCTACATGGCATGGGAGTAAGTTACAGACCTTCCTTGGCAAGTTGATTGAAAAGTGAACATTTAACTCAAAAATGACCATTATTCTGCTGAGCAGCTCTAGTAATAACTCATTTTTTTCCCTCTCAATCTGCTAAAAGATATTTTTGCATTCTCCACAATATCAGGAAGTTTAAAGAGCTTTAATCAACCAACATGTGGTTTGTATCTATGTGCATCATACTGGCAACCGTAAAAACACTGTTCAGTAACAAGCAGTCAAGGAAAACTCCTTCAACTTCAAATGTTATCTAACAAGTTAAAGAACTCTCTTAAGAGCATTTTAGAAATGCTTCTAACTGAAATAAACATAGAGCTGATATTCAAGAGATACGAGTTTGAGAAAGATCTTTCCTAGCTATAGTATAGTTTTTCATCTTTGAGTCAATTTGCGTCTAGTAGACTGCTGATGAGTGAAACAGCAACTCCTCTGGAAACGTCCATATGGGCAGGGTTAATAGCTTTTTCATTTTTAAGCTAGAGAAGAGAATTTGATAAATACATTTTTGTAAACCATTTCTACCTTTCAAAAGCAATACATGTTAATATCAGCTTTCAAAGTGCAAAACAATACAATCATTAATTAAAGCATTAAATACCTTGTAAATACATAGTCTACGTAGCTTATAATGTAAGGCTAAATTCACTTCCATTACCTTCTGGTTTTTAGATGTATTCACATATAATTCTCAATGCTGTAAATGAATGAGATTCAACAGTGACACCTCACAAGAATATAAAGTAGCTTTGCACGAACAAGTAGTCAAGATTCCCCATATTTTCACCTATGTTATTCTAGAGAGAAGTCGGAGAATAGGATGCTTTCTGTGTTCCTGTGGTGTTTTGTTTCATGGTACTCTCAGATTAATGCATTCATTAGCACAGAGGAGTATTTCTCAGGGTCTCTTGAAGAACATAATGAAGGAAAATAACATTTCTGATTCAAAGACTTTCCTTCAGCTGTCCACAAGAATGGAATGCGAATCCAAACAAAACATTTCATTTAGAGCGAGTTTTGTCATGTGCTTGTAGAAGCAGTTTATCAGGTCCTGGGATTATCAGACAGTGAGAGCAAGCACCTGAGGAAAAAAGAGAATAAAGGTGGACTTGCAGAGAAACAGCTAGAAGCAGAAAGTTCTGGGAAAGCTTAAGGTAGGATTTATGATTTTTGTTTTTCTTAAAATAAGCAAGTACAGTTTAAATGCCATTGTAGCATGACTAATGTAGTGCTCGTGTTCTGTGTTGTTAATGGGATATCACCCACTTCAGGGGGTCCTGCTGAGATTCAGGTTGCTTCAGAGAAGAGCTATGAAACTGACAAGTAAACATTGAACATTTTTCTACTGTCTTGATCCTTTCACACTGTGGTGAGCACTTGTTTGTAAGAGCAGTTCGAACACAGCTAAGGAACTGCCTGGACAGGGTACTGAGTGAAGATTGCACGGAACCTTTAACTCATGCCAGGACAAGCCTCGCTTTGACAGAGACTCCTTTTTGTTGGATTGCACCAAACAGACTGTTTTAATGGACTCAGTTCAGATTATTAGGCCAGAAATCTGAACTCATCAGAGAGGCTCTCTACTGTCTCTACAAATTTAAAACTACAACCTAGTCTAATGCTTAACATTGGGGAGGCAGACAGAGAAGAAAGTCGTTTTTAGGAGATGCTTATTAGTCAAAGAAAGTTATGTTTTTAACTTTATTCCTCCCCTCTTTATTTTACCAGTACTATAGTGAAATAAAATCATTTTATATCTCAGAAGTCAGACAATGAATACACATAAACACTTTTTATATTATTCATTGAAGTGAATGAACCAGAAATACTTTGCATAGCTTCCATAGAAAAATGTCAAGGTAATAATTTTCAGTAGCAATCAACTGCTGCCTAACCATTGCAACTTAAACACCTATAAAGTAAAAGTGTGCTGATAATGATGTAAATAATATTAATTGGATTATTAGCAGAGTAAACTAGTTTAACAACAGTATGCTCGTATTTTGTATCATGGCTTAGCCAGACACAATGTATAAGCATTTTACTAAGTATATGAGCAGTCTGACCACCAGAGAGGCAAGCAAAGAGGGGTGTGGTGGCATGTAAAGGGCATCTAATTAACATGAAAGTGCAAGACAGAGAAAAGGTAAGTACAAAGGAGTGCAAATAGGATGCACTGGATACACAAAAGGATGACTGGCAAAACAAAGGAAAACAGATAAACAGGATTGGGACAGATTAGACTCCCCTTTTGTGAGAGGAAAATGGCATGAAAACATAAGGCATAAGTGCTGTAAATCAGAGAAGATGGAAGACAAAACCACTTTGGTTCTGGCTTCTCATCAAAGAACTCTCCAACCTGATCACTTGAATGCCAGTGACTAAAAACACCAAGAAGCTGTTGTTAACAACTGTGCATCATCAGCTCCACGTTATTATATACTCACAGATAATTCAGAACATAGGATAAAAGACTAACAGTTTTGCATGTGTAGTGATCACAATTACTAATTTTTAAGTACAACGGTGGCAAGAAGTGTGCCACTAATTCATTGACTAAAGTTTGAAAACTGACCTGATTTGTGTCAGTCTTTTAAACGATCCCATCACAATAATCTCTGATTACCTAACTGATATCTGTCTACCCACCTATCCATGTATCCAATTGCAATATGCTGAATTTTTGAGCCATTCCTTCCTCGTCTTATAAATAAAATTATCATTTGGTACCTGAATTATTTTCATAGTTGGGAAAGGGAATATCAATATGCAAAGTTACACATATCTGTATAAGATGCATGTTGCCTTGCAGTTGCCTTGCCTTAGACTTTCTGTTGTTATCAAACAATTAGATTTGATATAGGGTGCAACTCTTACCTTGTTTTCCTCCCTAGAACTGTATGTTGTTTCAGAAATACTTTAAATGCAATGAGGTTTGCCAGACTAAAACTCAACAAGAAGGGTTCCAGTATTGCTTTCATTTTATTACCATTGGCAATTTTAGGGTAATTAGCTAATTAATATGGTAATAATATTAGCAAAAACATCAGATGAGGATTAATTAGTCATACTAAATGTCTCATATTTCATGAGTTATTTTATGGCCCAAGAGAAAAGGAAAATTAAATGAAGGCTTAAAAACCTAGTTAGTAAGTAGTAGTTCTGTTCCTTTCTTTTAAAGCAACACATTAAGTGATATTTCTCCTATACAAAGAATAGGACAAAAAGAGTTACAAATATACATTTGCTATTATTTAGGGATGCATACTAATAGAACAAAGTTATACATGTATGCAAATCTGTTCTGCAACTAAGTATTTAACTGTGCCTGGTTATCCATCTCTCCACAAAAGTGAGTCAAAATAATTGACATTGAAGCTGATTATTTATCACTGAGGAAAACATTTTTAATGGAAAAAAAGATTATCATGTCACTACTAATATTGAAAGGTATTTAAAGAGAATCAGTATCACTGGGTGAACATAAATTACAGAGCTTTATGAAATGCCTTTGGAAATTAAAATGGAACATAAGAGCTCTTTTATTTATCTCTGTGTGTTTAATGGTAATGAAATATGCAAGACCAAGGTCTGGATGCTGAAGTCTCTTATTCAGTGAATAGGGGTAACACAAGCAATGATAGTTTCCTCTGAATACCTTACCTATAATAACTACTTGCGTGAACTACAGAGAGGGGATATGGTGCAAAATGTATTATATTATTATAATTAAAAAACTCAGCATTTTATATTTTATTTCATGTAGTGACCTGGCTCATTTTGAATGACAACATTTTACCCATTTCTTGTAAGACTAGTGGAAACATCCTGTGGTGCTTATTGTTTTGCATGACCTGAAATGCAAATCTTGCAGGGACAAATTCAGCAAATCACTTCAGCATTAAATAACAGCTAATAGGATATAAACACATGAATAAGTTCTTTGGTGCATACACACCACTGACCTGGATCTGTTTAGCTTTTACTTTGTGTCAATTCTTGATCCCTGACTTTTACAGTGATCTCTGCCAACATGGAGTTCATTGCAAGTTCATAACCCAGAACTGCCAAAATCAAATAAGGATATTTGGGCCATCAGCTTTGTTATGTATCATCAAAAAAATAATATTCAAGACTCCTGAAGCCTTGAGAGTACATTGAAATAGATTTAATAAAGAGTAACACAAGAATAAGTCAAATTAATAGCTAGTTTCATTTTTAATGCAATAAAAGTCATGGAAGATTTTATGGATTGGGGTAGCGAGGAATATCAACTTCTGGAGAATCAAAATTCCAGTCTCTGTACCAAAAGGCTGAAAAGAATAACTTGTAGAATTTAGATTAAGATTTTTATCAGTCCTAAATGTCATTCTTCTAGATCTGAAGTCCATTAAGGCTGGAAATGTAAAGGACTATAGTCCAAGCCCTTAGATAATGCTGGGGTCCAGGAATGGTGATGACAAAGCCTTAAAAGTGGGATTCCTGGATAATGCTCTCTTTCCAGTGAGGCAGAAATGTTACAGCTTTGTGTGTCAAGCCTAAAAGTTAACAGGTCTGGAAGTAACAAGTAAATAGAAAGATTTTGGAATGACTGTAGTATTAAAATAATGAATTAAAGAGGTTAAGCATGCTGGCAGCAAGAGAGAATGTGCAGGATTGACTGAATACGCATTCCAGCTCTCTGCTTCTGCCAAAATGTAAAAAACACATGAAGTTTTCCATAAATGTCATAATGATGCAGAATCAGTTTTTTGTATTTTACATATAATGTGATATAGTTGTTACCTGTAATTAAGCTTCCTAGCAGCCAGTAAGTTGTCAGAGACATTCTGAGACAAAATTTTGTAATCAATACTTCATTTTCAGTCCAAGAAGAGAAACAGGGTCACTTCACACAATTAGCAACAATGGCAAATTCCAGCAGAATATATCTTGCTGTCCTCTAAAGGGAAATAAGAATGGGGACAACTCTCCACTTTTCACTGTTTAAGGCTTCTCCACTTGAAAGGCAAGTATCTTTCTTCATGGGGTGGAACCAGGTGCCTTGCAGATGCCTGCTGCTGGCTGCTTACTATCCTTTGCTCTTAATAAAACCACAAGAAATTAAAGGAGTTCTGTACTTCTGAAAAAAAAAAACAAACCCTGCAGTGCTAATAAAATTTTAAGTAATGAGCTACCTGTCATTGCTATCTCTCAACAACTTAACTGGGAGTAAAATTATTCTTACTAGCCTAGAAATCTCTTCCCCACCTCAAAAAGTTTCATAAGTGACAAGTTTGTTTGGAAATCTCAAAAGCAAATTAATTCCTCTAATAAGAGAGGGACTCTGGCAAGGCAAATGTTAACCTTTTTCACAGTACATATGTACACATTATAGGATTCTTAAAATTCTCTTCAGATACCAGCAGTATCTCTGGAGAGTTTATTACACTTGATTATTCCACTTAAGTATTCATAAATATTTATGCACCAATTGATGTTCTCGATGTAATCTTTCAGTGGCTGGTACAAATATGTCACTAAAATGAACACTGAGGGAATCTGCAATTAGCAATTAGTGATTCAAACTTATCATGTGAAAAGTTGAAAATCTCACTTGTGTAAAATAAGCTTCCGCATTAAACATATGGATTAGTTTAGTTTCCAAATGTAAGTCACCACCAGAGAGCTAAGTCTGTTCTCTAAAGACTGTTATAAAGCTACCATAATATGTAAAGGCATAAATGTTCACCTGAATTAGCTTACAAAAACTTTTTTTACCCAATAATATGCAAATTTTCCATGACTGTTCCATTCCTTTAATTTTTTTTTCATCCTTTCTTCAGATACATTTACAGTTCTCTCAACCAGTAGGACACTAACAGCCTTGTATAGTATCCTTACCAAGCACTTCTATGTTCTTGGGGTTTATTACCTCATACAAACACCTGCTGATACAGTCTGTTTGCTTGATTTAGAATTTTATATGAGCTTGTTAATTTTGTCTTGGAGGTAGTAACCAGACATTATCATTCTGCTTTTTTTGAGAGGATCCTCACATGCAACATGAAAGTAGGTACAAGGTATTAAAACATTGTTTCCTTTTATGTGTCATTTATGATCAAATACAACAATGATTTATCAAGTACTAATCAGGCAGGCCATATGTTACCTCATTTTGTCTGGAAGGAAGAGGATGGGTAATCATATTTTTTAACTGATTGC
>NW_010323093.1:295-9421 GCF_000700745.2 Antrostomus carolinensis | reverse complement strand
CCCCCCAAAAAAAAAAAAATAAAAAAATCATGGTATCTAAGGTACCTTTCACTTCAATGGAAACTTTGGGTTAATGTCAGATCTAAATACAAAAGAGAGAGCGCATGCCTACCTCCTGAAGAGCTCCATGTGGCACTTCTCCCGCCATTCAGTTAGATTGGTCTTGTAGCCCTCTTCCACATAACTGA
The DNA here is from genome assembly GCF_000700745.2 of Antrostomus carolinensis. Classification (NCBI taxonomy): domain Eukaryota; kingdom Metazoa; phylum Chordata; class Aves; order Caprimulgiformes; family Caprimulgidae; genus Antrostomus; species Antrostomus carolinensis. The sequence continues at coordinate 9,233 of NW_010323093.1, read as the reverse complement.
CCTATGGATGGCTCTTTGCTGTCACATCCTGAGATATGCAAAAAACCCCACTTACTTCATGGCGGATCTGGTTACCCCTGACAGCTACCCATGACTTCTTTTAACTTGGAAATTCAGTCCTGAGAAGGCTGCCAAGGAAAAACTACCTCTGGGACTTAACTAAGTTGAGTAAAGTTCACCACCCTGCATATTCCCTTCCTTTACACAGTTAATATCCCAATTGTCTGTGAGTTGTCTCTGACTAGACCTTCGCCAAATGGACCTGTCTTGCTATTATACTGCCACAAATGTACAGATCCACTTCAGTGCCAGCTTTACACACAGGCAAAAGAAGAAGTAATTGATTAGCACAAGCTGGCTGCCAGACACCACAGAACAGGAGTTGCAAAAATGTTAATGCCAGAGCTCTGGGAGGAAAAAGGCGTGCTGCTACTGCTGTGGCTCTTGTTCCTCAGGGAACACTGCTACGTGTCAGCTGCTGTCCATAGGGAGCCCTGGTGATTACTTTTCTCACCTACACCAGCAAAAGTCTTAAGCTTTCCAGGGCTGTCACCAACACCATATTGCTCACTCTGTGGCTTTGAGCATCAGGAAATTCAAAGAAACAGACAATAGGGCAAACATATTCTGACCCATTATTTTCTGTCCCCAAGAAAACAGATGTTGCAACTAAAAGTGGTTTCTGGAGATTTCAGGAAAAGCCTGGCTTCAGAATGGGTCAGCAGATGGTTGTAATTGGCCTAAGTCTTTTGTTCAGGCAATTGCACTCTTATCAAGTACTCCATAAACATCTTCTCTTATCTCCTGTAATTTTTTATGGCAAAGAAAAATGATGTCTTTGTAAAGTAGTATGTTTGGAAGGTGGAAACCATTTAGGACACACACGGAAAACATGTATTTGTTGTGAAATAGAAATGTTCTTCTAAGACAAAATATAATTGGGACAAACATTAAAATATCTGTTACTTCAATGTTCAGAATCTATCCCTTCATTGTACAGGTGCCAAGCAAAAGGGAAAAACACCTTACTTAAACTTATGTTCTTTCCAGTAAATAATGAGACCATACTTAAGTCCTCAGATTGAGATAAGCAGTTTTTTCAGCTTTTTTATATTTCCTTAGATGAAGAGAAATAAATTGAATTTGAGAATCTCATCCCAGGAATTGTTCAGGAGGAGGGTTATTGCTTCTGTTAACATGTTTTTGGATTGGATATGTTAATATACTTTCATTACGGTCATACCGTTTCTAGCTCGCTAACTCACTCAGAGCTATACGCAATGAAGCGATCGTAGCAACTGTCATTTGAGGTGGCAAACTCTGAGTCAGGGAGGATTATTTGTATGTGTTAACAGAGTTTCCATTTTATGTGAACTAAAATCTGATGTCACAACACAAGAGCGGGCTTTTTATATATTGCTACTATCTCTCATTTGCATAATGTAAGTTATAATCAATGCAATATTTTATTGCAGGTTTGAAGCACAAATGTCTCATCTATTAAATTAGACAGTGAAGATAGATCCTATATACATCTTTCAAATGTGCATGGAAGACATGAATAATCGTCAGAAATTCAGAAGATTCATATGTCAATTGATTGTCACTTTGGGACATAAATTCACAGCATCCTCTTCCGAGATTCACAGTCATATTTGTTTTGGCACTACTGAAAATTTCAGCACGGGAGAAATAATGCAGATAGGATATCATCAGAAACAGTAAGCATATTCACATTGACCAACTTTTGAATACTCTCCTGTCAAAAATGCAAGTATAAAATGACACTGAATAGAGGAAGTCAGTGAAGCTCCAAGTGATTTGACAGAAGAGATAGATGTTCTGGCTAAGAAAAGCAAGTACCTAAATGAAAGGAAAAGGAACGAGAACACAGTTAAGAAAATACTCAATGTGCAGGTGGAGACATGCAAATCTGTACAATGATGAAAAAGGTAGATGAGTTTCTCAACTTACACAGTAAACATTGTTGGTGAAGTAGTTCTTTCTAATCAAAAGGAACATCTATGCATCAGCAGTGAAGAAGTCAAAATAACAACAGAAAGTAACATCATCCAGATTCTGAACATTCTGAAAAATACTGTCTATGAAGAAATGGCTTTGTTCATCAGAAATAATCTCTTTTTTAGTTTGAAAATATTAAGAATTACTGACCTCACAGAAGGATTAGTGTTGCTTTTCCAAGAAAGCTTTTTTAGAGTACTAAAGATGCAGTTGAAATGATCCAAATAAAATATAGCATACATAGAAAAAATTTAAGTAAAGCAAGTTTATAATTGAAAGATGGCATTCAAGTCTGAAGTGTGAATGAGTCATGGCCTCCTTCCCTCTAAAAATTTAATAAAGGTTCAATAAATTTAAATGCTCCAGCTAGATCCTTTTTTTTTTTTTTTTAACACTGTCATAAGGGTAGAGGAAGTGCACAGATTATCAGTCTCGGTAAAACAAATATAAATATTCCTCACCCAGGATTCTGTAACCACATGAGTAAAAACATAATAGAATGAAAAATATTTTGGTTTGAACATGCAATATATGAACACTCAAGAACATCCTGAACACTCTGAACATTCAAACATCTGGAACATTGTTCATGTCACTGAATTACCACAGTGACACATGCAACCTTTTAATTCCACAACAAATATTCAACCTTTTCTATACAGAAACAACTCCAGCTTGGAATAAAATTGACAGATCTGAGCAAAGAATGCTGCCTCAGGTAGGGGAAGTTGTTTTTTCTGTCTCTTTTACTAAATCAGCATGCAGAAAGACATTGCCTAACAGTGAAAAAAGTAAGTACAGAGAAATCAATGCAACAATATTGTTTCTGTCCTACTAAAATGCTCAGAAAGGACGGAACCTTCTCCATTTCCAGTACAGGAAAAGAACGCTGTCAGCATAATGCACAAAATAAAGAAAATATCCTATGCCTGTTTGCCTGCTTCCATACCAAAATAATCCCAGACTTGGTTTATGAGATAATCTCACTGCTGGTTTGTGGTGCTGTTTTAGTGAGCTTTGATAAGAAATTCTATCTGTTTCACTATTCATTCCCCTAAAATAAACCTGCCCTTCTTCAGCTGTTATGAACCAGTCACTGGAGAACATTTAAGTGCTGAAGCTGTATAAAAAGTACTTCTTAGAGTAACATGGAGTGAATTTTCTTCTTGCCTACAAGATAATTACATTGCTGATGCTCACTTGGAAGACACACTTAAATGTATCAGCAGTGCTTGAGATAACATCTGCTAAGTGTTTTTTGCTTAAGCCTTTTATAATTACTCATTTTCACAAAGCATGTATCTATTTGAAGGGCACCTCAGTTATCAAAGAGAGGATATTAATGGAAGATTTTCACTATTTTGGATTACACTGATTTGACAATTTGCTTAGGTTTGTGAGAAGTGAGAAAAAGGTGTGGATGCTCTGTGTGCATCCACATGATCCCCTGAATCTTGGTATATAATCCAAACTAGGTTTCCTGTGTACTATGTGACTATGCAGAGATGATGGATGTATTTGTTAGCTACTCAGTTTGGAAGTTTGTTGGCTCAAACCAGAGAATTGCAATACATCAGGCAATAGAAGAGACAGCAGAAAAACCCACTCAGACTACAGGTCTTAAACTGAATTTTTAATAGATACTGCTTAATTTCTAAGCAATGAAGCACTTTTATGAGACTGCTGAGGAATCTGACATAACTGAATAATTTCTGCTTATCTCTAGGAGTCTGGCATTTGAAAAGACCAAGGACACTTTCAAATCTTGCATGAAATATTTGAGAAAACTGAATAATCCAGTGAGTATTACCAGAAAGACCTTGCCAGTCTATCAACTGGTCAACTAATCCCACTGGATGTTGTTGATAATTTAATGAAGTCACTGGAGGGATAAATGTATCATGATTTTTAAAAGAGTAGTCTCAAATGTGAGATGATTCTCATCCTCCCTGCAGAAAGTGTATAAACAGATGTCCTTAAAACATTTTTAGACATCAACTCAAGAAAGGAGTTGTGAATATCTTATGAAAGAAAGTTATATTCAAAGCAAACAGGAATGTACATTTGCTGTTGCTTAAAGCCCATGGTGGGACATTTGACAAATACTGTAATACTTTTTTTTTTCTCTAGGCACAGCAGTATTAGGTGAAACACTGAAAAACAAATAAGACATTTCTGGGGAAAGTGATAGTATGGATTGTGAACCCTATAGAAACCATCCCCAGGCCCTTTGTTATATCTGAATGCTAACAAAACACTTGCAGAACTTTCGGAACCTGCCTGGTGACTAGCAGGACAAGATGATGTTGTAGGTCAAATAGTGTCAGACTTCAGCATGCACTGGGAGATATTAATAAAAGATGCTGAGATATGCAACAAAGAGCCAACACAAGTATTATTTTTGAGGAAAAAAAAGCTGTAAGTAAAAAGGTCCATCACTAGTGAAATCATTTGTGCATCTTCACCAGCAAATCAAGCTTCATCAAATTATTTGTTGACGGGGAAAAAAAAAAAAAAAAAAGAAAAAAGAATACAGAGATAAATTACACGGCAAAGATCTGTTACATGTGACTTGCAGACTAACAAAAGACTCCTCTTGGAAAACTGAATTTCTGAAATCTTAGGCAGAGAAACACTAATGTTATTTTGCCTTATATGTCACGACACACATGCTAACAGTAAATCAAGCATAATTACTGCTTTAAACTTTTGAGTATGGTAATGATATTGGGACACAGACCCAAACAAGATTTTTACATTAATGAAAGAGAGAACTTCCTTAGGATTTGTGTATGCAGAGCACTGACCAAATTGCACATTTTTCCTGTTTGACACTGTGAGCACTTCTGCAGGAAAATGAAACTTGAGAATACAGTTCAAAACAGACCTTTCCAAGCTTGGACAACTTTTTGGGGAAGAATTAGGAAATAATTACTCATCTTTTTATTCCTAGAACTGTAGCAATGGATAAAACCATAAATTGTGCCAAAACTGACTCCCGACGATTTCTGCCATGTAAAGAGAGTTAATTTCCGCATGCGGATTATCAAGAGAAATCCTGGAGGCAAATGCCATGTGAGTCCATCATACTGAGTACAACAAGAAGTCATGGCTGAAGCCAGAAGAAATGCAGATGTCCAATGGATAACAGCATCATCCACACCTAGTGTTACTCGGGAACTTAAATCTGTGTCCACTACTAATGAGTAATTATGCATTAGTATGTAGTTAAGTGATAGACATATCAAGTTGGAAGTGTGTGCCAGCCAAAATAAGAATAAAGAGGATGATGTAGGAGACTGTTTAAGTGAAGATTTGGAGAAGAAAGGGAAAGAAGAGGAAAAGAGTAATTATGTCTGAAGTACCCAGTCATTAGAAAATGCCTTTTAGAACAACTAATATGTTTGCCTTCCTTGTTGATAGTATATTTAAACAAATAATACATATTTTTAATTTTAAGTGTTACTTTTTGAGCAATAAATATGTAAAGTCTGTCATAATATAAAAATATATCAAATGGGAGGGTAAGAAAATATTACTGCTGCTAAGCAACAGTTTAATCAAAGATACTATTTTAAACAGAGTCTATTGGCAGATGTCTTTGTAGAACTTAATCAGTTTACCATCTCAGGTAGTGAAATGTTTGTTCTCGAGTTACTGATTTAGCTTTACAAAACACTATATAATGCTATCACTAGGTAGTCTAAGTATTTATTATAATACACGTTCCCTAGTCACTTTGCCTACAGGCAAATCCAGACACAAAAATCTGATAATTGCATTCATTAATATTGGTTGCAAGGCTTTTAAAACATTAAGATTACTCATATTCTTATAAGGTTTCCATTAGGAAAATAAACTCTTTCTCTTTCCTCTAAGTCCTGACTTCTTATTTAAGTCTTTTTATAGAAAATACAATGGCAGTTGACAATATGTGAACTCAAACAATTTGAGGAAACTTACGAAGACCAGTCTTAAGCTGAAGAGCTAGCTTACCATATTTTTATATAAACTCGATTACCCAGTGAAACAGTGGTACAGTGGTCCTTTCCTTGTAATCTCATCCAACGGTATAAAAATTGTTATGCCCTGTTATCAAGAATACTCAAATGTACACTGATAATGTGTACACATCCTGGGTCTGTGCCATTTGTCTTTAATGAAACCTTGATGAACAATATCAAACAAATTGCAGCTGCTTGCTGCAGCTGCCTTTTACTGTAAGACATTGAAAAGAATTTATCAGATGCCATCCATTAGGGACATATGTACTTTAGACACATCTGATGACAAGCTGCTTGGAAATTTTTTGCTTCAGGTGAGGAAGAGAGGAGGAAAGAATGACTCGCAAAGAAAGAAATCTTGTCTTGACTTAGATGAACACAAAAATATTCTTTTGACAAGTCTGCAGCTCAGGATTGCTAATTATAATACTGGTCCACTAGGATTTCCTGAATTCTAATGTACTATCTCTTTTGAATGAATGATTGGCTTAAGACAGAAAATGACACATGCCATGAAGATGTGTGTATTATCTACCTGTCTAAATGACTACGCTTGGTATTTCTTTAAAGATACTTCTTAAGAATCTACGGAGTACTGAAAGCTTCGGTCAAAGAGGATCATTTAAAAGCAAGAATATCTCCTCATGACGCTGTGAATGCAAATGACACTGCTTCTTTTTTTGAAAAAAACTGTCTCCAGAGTTTTGATTTCCAAGTAAAATCCAGTCCTTTCTCGAAGATATGCCTTTGGAAAGTCTGAATATTTTTAGAGGGGGGAAAATATCACCTGCTCCTGTTCCTGCAGAAAGCGCCTCAGATTATGATTTATTACTTGGTACATAATGCTGATGCATGAAATACCTGGCACTCACTTGAGGCATGTGTTTTCATCTAACATTTTTTTCAGCCAAAGAGGGTCTGAGCTCCTTACAGAGGTGTAGTGTTTCCACATGAAGATGTCTTAGTAGATCCAACAGATCTCCATTTCCGTGTGCAACCGTAGTCATGCAGGCCATTTCCATTGCTAAGTCTGCATGACTGGATTGTACCTCTGATCTTGCACGATGCAATATACACTACCCTACAATTGAAGGTAGTAATGTGAGTCTGGCACAAGCTCCAGGAATAACAGATCCTTCCTGTTTTTCTTAAGTGCTGAAACAAGGTATTGTAATATTTTTAGTAAAGAATTGAGTACAAGAAAGCTGGATTATACTATTTCCTAGGTATATGTAGGTGACTGACTACTTTGGTGAAAGCTGTTATTTATATAAAAATATTCCTATTTTTAAATTTGTTATTGTAATTATACCATCTTATGAATAATTGTACCTGTAATTGTATTTGGGGTGGGAGGAACTCTCCATTGCTATTATGTATCATCTGGCCAAGTACCTGACCAGGCTTAGGAAGGTTCCAGGAATATCTGGAGCATACTGCAGAGCAATCCCTGCCCTCAGAGTAGCCATATGCAACATGAGTTAGAGGAAGAAAACCCGGTGGCACTCAGCTAGCCACTGGCAATGTGTAATCCCTTTGCTGGAATCCCAGTGTGACCTGTATGACCCATCCACACTGAATAACATCCCAGGTGTGTCAGTGCTTTCAGGGATGCTTTAGCAGAGATGCAAATTCCAGTGTTTTATTGAAACAGTAATATCTCTAATATACATACATTAAGCAAATAGGCCATTACTTTCTGAACTAAAATAAAGGCAATCTCTTCTGGAATACTGATGAAGCATTTGATCTGTGTCAAACCTTAAGCATTTAAGATGCAGGATAACAGACTGCAAAGTCCAGCATTAGCCTTTTAAAATTTATTTTCCATATTAATGAATCAGATCTTCAGAGATTTATAATTAAGATGTTTGTCAGCATTTCATTGCAAATGCTTCTTGTTGCTTTGAGCACAATAATTATTTGTCAATGGTGTGGCAACAGTAACAAATGATGCTTAAAAATAATGGCCTTCTTGAATATTTACATAAGAATGAAGAGAGTTTATTGTAATTTTTACCTTATTTTTTATTTGGTTTTATTAAATGTTTGTTAAATGTGTCGTAGTTTTATCTAGTGTGATGCATTTTTTAATACATACATTAATATTTTTGCATCGAAACTAAACTCTATTACAGTGTTTCTTATGATTATGGTATTATCCACTGTCATCAGCTTTTATGGTCTTTGAACTTGAAGTCAAGCACTCTAGAACCAAGCTAGGATGGGGAGTGTGTTAAAATGCTTTGTTGGATATAAGTTAGAGTGCTTAGCAACTTGAGGTTGTATCTGCAGTTACTTTTCAATTCATATTTGCCCCAAGGGTCAAGATGTCTAGTCATTCAGATCAGCATCCTTTTAAACTGCATTGCAGTTCCTGTACGGATTGAATGCACTACTTGTTCTGAGTGGAAGCCTACCTGTTGTAAAGGGAGAGTTAGTGTAGGATGTTGTGTCAGTTTCCCTTGGCTGGCACTTGGCCGGCAGCCAAACACTCCACCCCCTCAGGGGGCAGGGGAGACAACTGGGGGGCAAGGGTAAGGAGACTCGTAGGCTGAGATAAGAACAACTTAATAACTGAAATAAAATAAAACTTAAAATAGCAATGGTATTAAAATAATAATGATAATAATAGTAACAAAATATGGAAATGAGTGATAGACAGTGCAACTGCTCACCACCCGCCGACCAAGCCCAGCCCATTCCCAGATAACAATCCTGGAGGAGCGACAATCCCAAACCAAAACCGCAATTCCGGAAGAACGAGAGCCCCAGCAAAAGCCAGAGAGAGCAAGAGAGGAAGAGACCCTCACTAATGTACTGGACATGACGTGATATGATATGGAATACCCCATTGGCATATCTAACTGTCAATTAAGTTTATTAATTTAAATATTCTTCTCCCCCCTTAA
>NW_010323093.1:0-265 GCF_000700745.2 Antrostomus carolinensis | reverse complement strand
TCATAACAAATTCCAGTCTGAAAACAAAACACAGCGCTGTTCTAGCTACTAAAAAGAAACCAGCTCTGTCCCAGCTAAAAACCAGGAGAGATGTGAACAAGGCTCAACACCAACTTCAAACCTAAAAATAGGAAGCATACTTCAGTGTTTTTTAAAATACCTGGTTCCATGTTACGGTGGGTTGACCTTGACCGGCTGCCAAACACCCACAGGTGTGGGTGGCACAGGGGGATGGACAATGGGGGTTCTGCTTTCAGCCCAGTTC